>NC_057800.1:141102461-141139141 GCF_018294505.1 Triticum aestivum
GGGGGAGGGTGCGGTGGGTCGTCGGCGACGGTGGAGCGGGGGAGGGTGCGGGGGGTGCTTGTGGTGCGCCATTAGTAGTTTTGCAAAAAAATAGTAGTGGCGCACTGTGTGGCAGGAGCGCCATTACTAGTTAAAACTAGTAATGGCGCACTGTGCCCTGGTGCGCCATTAGTATTTTTGGAAACAAATTGTTACTAGTGGCGCACCGTGGGTCTGGTGCGCCATTTGTGTCTATCACACTAATGGCGCACTAACACATGGTGCGCTACTGCTATACAGTAGTGGCGCACCACATGTCTGGTGCGCCATTAGTGGCCATATCATCTATAGCCCTTTTCCTAGTAGTGTTATGTTAAGGAAATGCATGGAACACTTCTCTAGAAAAAAAAATTAAATTACCATATGAATCTATTATGAGAGCCACTTATGGATTGCCTACCAAAGATGGCAATACCTAGATCTATCCTTGCTTTTATGTCTAGCTAGGGGCGTTAAACGGTAGCGTTTGTTGGGAGGCAACCCAATTTTATTTTTATTCCTTGCCTTTTGCTCATGTTTAGTAATAAACAATTTATCTAGTCTGTTTTTTTGTTGTGTTTTTTGTATTTAATTAGTGTTTGTGCCAAGTAGAACCGTTGGGAAGACTTGGGAAAAGTCTTTTTGATCTTGCTGTAAAAACAAAACTTTAGCGCTCACGAATTGCGGCAATTTTTATTTGGAAAGTGATATTTAGTTAATTATTTTTGAAGATGATTAATAGATAAATTACTCACTTCCATAAATTTATTTTAGAATTTTTGGGGTCCAAAAGTGGTCGAAACCTACAGATTACTACATACTGTTCTGTTTTTGACAGATTCTGTTTTTCGTGTGTTATTTGCTTATTTTGATGAATCTATGGCTAGTAAAAAAGTTTATAAACCATAGAGAAGTTGTAATACAGTAGGTTTAACACCAATATAAATAAAGAATTAGTTCATTACAGTACCTTGAAGTGGTATTTCGTTTTCTTTCGCTAACGGAGCTCAGGAGATTTTCTATTTATGTTTTGTGTTGTGAAGTTTTCAAGTTATGGGTAAAGATTTGATGGATTATGGAACAAGGAGTGGCAAGAGCCTAAGCTTGGGGATGCCCATGGTACCCCAAGGTAAAATTCAAGGACACCAAAAATCCTAAGCTTGGGGATGCCCCGGAAGGCATCCCCTCATTCGTCTTCGTCTATCGGTAATTTTACATAGAGCTATATGTTTATTCACCACATGATATGTGTTTTGCTTGGAGCGTCTTGTATGATTTGAGTCTTTGCCTTTTAGTTTACCACAATCATCCTTGCTGTACACACCTTTTGAGAGAGACACATATGAATTGGAATTTATTAGAATACTCTATGTGCTTCACTTATATCTTTTGAGCTATATAGTTTTTGCTCTAGTGCTTCACTTATATCTTTTAGAGCATGGCGATAGTTTTATTTTATATAAATAATTGATCTCTCATGCTTAACTTATATTATTTTGAGAGTCCTTTAGAACAGCATGGCAATTTGCTTTTAGGCATAATAAAAACTTTCATATAAGTGCATTGAATACTAAGAGAAGTTTGATACTTGATGATTGTTTTGAGATATGGAGATAGTGATATTAAAGTTGTGCTAGTTGAGTAGTTGTGAATTTGAGAAATACTTGTGTTGAAGTTTGCAAGTCCCATAGCATGCACGTATGGTAAACGTTGTGTAACAAATTTGAAACATGAGGTGTTATTTGATTGTCTTCCTTATGAGTGGCGGTTGGGGACGAGCGATGGTCTTTTCCTACCAATCTACCCCCTAGGAGCATGTGCATAATACTTTGTTTTTGATGACTTGTAGATTTTTGCAATAAGTATGTGAGTTCTTTATGACTAATGTTGAGTCCAAGGATTATACGCACTCTCACCCTTCCATCATTGCTAGCCTCTTCGGTACCATGCATTGCCCTTTCTAACCTCGAGAGTTGGTGCAAACTTCGCTGGTGCATCCAAATCCCGTGATATGATACGCTCTATCACACATAAACCTCCTTATATATTCCTCAAAACATCCACCATACCTACCTATTATGGCATTTCCATAGCCATTCCGAGATATATTGCCATGCAACTTTCCACCGTTCCATTTATTATGACACACATCGTCATTGTCATATTGCCTTGCATGATCAAGTAGTTGACATCGTATTTGTGGCAAAGCCACCTTTCATAATTTTTCATACATGTCACTCACGAGTCATTGCACATCCCGGTACACCACCGGAGGCATTCATATAGAGTCATATCTTGTTCTAGTATCGAGTTGTAAATAAATAGAAGTGTGATGACCATCATTAATAAAGCATTGTCCCAAATAAAAAAGGAGAAAGCCAAAAAAAAGAAGGCCAAAAAAGAGAGAATAAAAAGGGGCAATGCTACTATCCTTTTAAAATGGGGAAATGTTAAAAAAGGAAGACCCCAAAAAGAGAAAGGCCAAATAAAAAAAGGAAGGCTAAAATAAAAATAAAAATAAAAATAAAAAGGGGCAATGCTACTATCCTTTTTCCACACTTGTGCTTCAAAGTAGCACCATGATCTTTATGATAGAGAGTCTCTTGTTTTTTCATTTTCATATACCAGTGAGAACTTTTCATTATAGAACTTGGTTTGTATATTCCAACAATGGGCCTCCTCAAGTGCCCTAGGTCTTCGTGAGCAAGCAAGTTGAATGCACACCCACTTAGTTTCTTTTGTTTAGATTTCATACATTTATAGCTCTAGTGCATCCGTTGCATGGCAATCCCTACTCCTTGCATTGACATCAATTGATGGGCATCTCCCTACCCCATTGATTAGCCGCGTCGATGTGAGACGTTCTCATTTTTTGTCTTCTCCACATAACCCCCTTCATTATATTCTATTCCACCCATAGTGCTATATCCATGGCTCACGCTCATGTATTGCGTGAAAGATGAAAAAAGTTTGAGATTACTAAAGTGTGAAACAATTGCTTGGCTTGTCATCGGGGTTGTGCATGATGAGAGCATTCTTGTGTGACGAAATTGGAGCATGACCAAACTATATGATTTTGTAGGGATGAACTTTCCTTGGCCATGTTATTTTGAGAGGACATGATTGCTTAGTTAGTATGCTTGAAGTATTATTATTTTTATGTCAACATTAAACTTTTGTCTTGAATCTTTCGGATCTGAACATTCATGCCACAATAAAGAAAAATTACATTAAGAAATATGTTAGGAAGCATTCCACATCAAAAATTCTATTTTTATCATTTACCTACTCGAGGACGAGGAGGAATTAAGCTTGGGGATGCTTGATACGTCTCCAACGTACCTATAATTTTGATTGTTCCATGCTATTATATTATCTCTTTTGGATGTTAATGGGCTTTATTTTACACTTTTATATTATTTTTGGGACTAACCTATTAACTAGAGGCCCAGCCCAAATTGATGTTTTTTTGCCTATTTCAGTGTCTCGCAGAAAAGGAATATCAAACAAAATCCAAACGGAATGAAACCTTCGGGAACGTGATTTTCTCAACAAACGTGATCCAGGAGACTTGGAGTGGGCGTCAAGAAACAATCAAGGAGGCCACGAGGTAAGGGGGCGCGCCTACCCCCCTAGGCGCGCCCTCCACCCTTGTGGACCCCTCATTGCTCCACCGACATACTTCTTCCTCCTATATATATCCACGTACCCCCAAACATCCAAGAGCACCACGAATACCTAATTCCATCGCCGCAACCTTCTGTACCCGAGAGATCCCATCTTGGGACCTTTTCTGGAGCTCCGCCGGAGGGGGCATTGATAACGGAGGGCCTCTACATCAACTCCATGACCTCTCCGGTGATGTGTGAGTAGTTTAATTCAGACCTTTGGGTCAATAGTTATTAGCTAGATGTATTCTTCTCTCTCTTTGGATCTCAATACAAAGTTTTCCTCGATCTTCTTGAAGATCTATTCGATGTAATCTTCTTTTGCGGTGTGTTTGTCGAGATCCGATGAATTGTGGGTTTATGATCCAGATTATCTATGAACAATATTTGATTCTTCTCTGAATTCTTTTATGTATGATTGGTTTATCTTTGCAAGTCTCTTTGAATTATCAGTTTGGTTTGGCCTACTAGATTGACCATTCTTGCAATAGGAGAAGTGCTTAGCTTTGGGTTCAATCTTGCGGTGCTCGATCCCAGTGATAGTAGGGGAAACGACATGTATTGTATTGTTGCCATCGAGGATAAAAAGATGGGGTTTATATCACATTGCATGAGTTTATCCCTCTACATCATGTCATCTTACTTAAAGCATTACTCTATGCTTATGAACTTAATACTCTAGATGCATGCTGGATAGTGGTCGATGTGTGGAGTAATTTTAGTAGATGCAGAATCATTTCGGTCTACTTGTCACGGACATGATGTCTATATACATGATCATACCTAGATATTATCATAACTATGCTCAATTCTATCAATTCCTCGACAATAATTCATTTACGCACCGTAATACTTATGCTCTTGAGAGAAGCCACTAGTGAAACCTATGGCCCCCGGGTCTATCTTCCATCATATTAATCTTCCAACACGTAGTTATTTCTATTGTCGTTTATTTTGCTTTGCATCTTTATTTCTCTTTATCATAAAAATACCAAAAATATTATCTTATCATATCTATCAGATCTTACTCTCGTAAGTGACCGTGAAGGGATTGAAAACCCCTTTATCGCGTTGGTTGCGAGGTTCTTATTTGTTTGTGTAGGTGCGTGGGACTTGAGCGTGATCTCCTACTGGATTGATACCTTGGTTCTCAAAAATTGAGGGGAAATACTTATGCTACTTTACTGCATCACCCTTTCCTCTTCAAGGGAAAACCAACGCAGTGCTCAAGAGGTAGCAAGAAGGATTTCTGGCGCCATTGCCGGGGAGATTCGCGCCAAGTCAAGTCAAGATTTGACTCCCGACAACGAGCCATTTCTAGCGCCGTTGCCGGGGAGTCTTCGCACAAGTCAAGACATACCAAGTACCCATCACAAACTCTTATCCCTCGCATTACATTATTTGCAATTTGCCTCTCGTTTTCCTCTCCCCCACTTCACCCTTGCCGTTTTATTCGCCCTCTTTTTCCGTTCCCCTTCTCTTTTTTCTATTTGCCTTTTTGCCGGTTTCCTGTTTGCTTGTGTGTTGGATTGCTTGCTTGTCACGATGGCTCAAGATAATACTAAATTGTGTGACTTTGCCAATACCAACAATAATGATTTTATTAGCACTCCGATTGCTCCTCTTACCGATGCTGAATCTTGCTGCTTTGTTGAATCTTGTCATGAAAGATCCGTTTTCTGGCCTTCCTAGTGAAGATGCCGCTACCCATCTAATTTTTTTTGCTGATTTGTGTGATATGCAAAAGAAGAAAGATGTGGATAATGATATTGTTAAACTTAAGCTGTTTCCATTTTCGCTTAGAGATCGTGCTAAAGCTTGGTTTTCGTCTTTGCCTAAAAATAGTATTGATTCATGGAATAAGTGCAAAGATGCTTTCATCTCTAAGTATTTTCCTCCCGCTAAGATCATCTCTCTTAGAAACGATATTATGAATTTTAAGCAAATTGATCATCAACATGTTGCACAAGCTTGGGAGAGGATGAAATTAATGATACGTAATTGCCCTACGCATGGTGGATGATTATACATAATTTTTATGCCGGATTGAATTTTGCTTCTAGAAATCTTTTAGATTTGGCCGCGGGAGGCACTTTTATGGAAATCACTTTAGGAGAAGCTACCAAACTCCTAGATAATATTATGGTTAATTATTCTCAATGGCACACTGAAAGATCTACTAGTAAAAAAGTGCATGCAATTGAAGAGACTAATGTTTTGAGTGGAAAGATGGATGAACTTATGAAATTGTTTGCTAATAAGAGTGCTACTACTAATCCTAATGATATGCCTTTGTCTACTTTGATTGAGAATAATAATGAATCTATGGATGTGAATTTTGTTGGTAGGAACAATTTTAGTAACAACGCGTATAGAGGTAATTTTAATTCTAGGCCATTTCCTAGTAATTCCTCCAATAATTATGGTAATTCCTACAACAATTCTTATGGAATTTTAATAAGATGCCCTCTGAATTTGAGACTAGTGTTAAGGAGTTTATGAATTCGCAAAAGAATTTCAATGCTTTGCTTGAAGAAAAATTGCTTAATGTTGATGAATTGGCTAGGAACGTTGATAGAATTTCTCTTGATGTTGATTCTTTGAAACTTAGATCTATTCCATCTAAGCAAGATATCAATGAGTCTCTCAAAGCCATGAGAATTTCCATTTATGAGTGCAAAGAAAGAACCACTAGGATGCGTGCTAAGAAAGATTGCTTTGTGAAAGCGTGCTCTTCTAGTTTCTATGAAAATAAAGATGAAGATCTAAAAGTTATTGATGTGTCTCCTATTAAATATTTGTTTTGCAATATGAATCTTGATTATGATGGGACTGGAGATGAGCCACCTTTACCTAAAAGGCGTTCCAAAAATTCGGAGCTTTTAGATCTTGATGCAAAAATTGGTAAAAGTGGTTGAAGAGGTCAAACCTTTAGATACCAATGAACCCACTATTTTGGATTTCAAGGAATTTAATTATGATAATTTCTCTTTGATAGATTGTATTTCCTTGTTGCAATATGTGCTAAATTCTCCTCATGCTTATAGTCAAAATAAAGCATTTACTAAACATATCGTTGACGCTTTGATGCAATCTTATGAAGAAAAACTTGAGTTGGAAGTTTCTATCCCTAGAAAACTTTATGATGAGTGGGAACCTATTATTAAAATTAAAATTGAAGATCATGAATGCTATGCTTTGTGTGATTTGGGTGCTAGTGTTTCCACGATTCTGAAAACTTTATGTGATTTGCTAGGATTCCGTGAATTTGATGATTGTTCTTTAAACTTGCACCTTGCGGATTCCATTATTAAGAAACCTATGGGAAGAATTAGTTATGTTCTTATTGTTTCAAATAGGAACTATGTGCCCGTAGATTTCATTGTTCTTGACATAGATTGCAATCCTTCATGTCCTATTATTCTTGGTAGACCTTTCCTTAGAATGATTGGTGCAATTATTGATATGAAGGAAGGGAATATTAAATTCCAATTTCCGTTAAGGAAAGGCATGGAACACTTCCCTGGAAAAAATTAAATTACCATATGAATCTATTATGAGAGCCACTTATGGATTGCCTACCAAAGATGGCAATACCTAGATCTATCCTTGCTTTTATACCTAGCTAGGGGCGTTAAACAATAGCGTTTGTTGGGAGGCAACCCAATTTTATTTTTATTGCTTGCTTTTTGCTCCTGTTTAGTAATAAAAAATTTATCTAGCCTCTTTTTTGGTTGTGTTTTTTGTGTTTAATTAGTGTTTGTGCCAAGTAGAACCATTGGGAAGACTTGGGGAAAGTCTTATTGATCTTGCTGTAAAAACAGAAACTTTAGCTCTCACAAGAATTGCTGCCATTTTTATTTGGAAAGTGATATTTAGTTAATTATTTTTTGGGGTTCCATAAGTGGTCGAAACCTACAGATTACTACAGACTGTTCTGTTTTTGACAGATTCTGTTTTTCGTGTGTTGTTTCCTTATTTTGATGAATCTATGGCTAGTAAAAGAGTTTATAAACCATATAAGTGCATTGAATACTAAGAGAAGTTTGATACTTGATGATTGTTTTGAGATATGGAGATAGTGATATTAAAGTTGTGCTAGTTGAGTAGTTGTGAATTTGAGAAATACTTGTGTTGAAGTTTGCAAGTCCCGTAGCATGCACGTATGGTAAACGTTGTGTAACAAATTTGAAACATGAGGTGTTATTTGATTGTCTTCCTTATGAGTGGCGGTCGGGGACAAGCGATGGTCTTTTCCTACCAATCTATCCCCCTAGGAGCATGCGCGTAATACTTAGTTTTTGATGACTTGTAGATTTTTGCAATAAGTATGTGAGTTCTTTATGACAAATGTTGAGTCATGGATTATACACACTCTCACCCTTCCATCATTGCTACCCTCTTCGGTACCGTGCATTTCCCTTTCTCACCTTGAGTGTTGGTGCAAACTTCGCCAGTGCATCCAAATCCTGTGATATGATACGCCCTATCACACATAAAGGTTGGTTGGTTGGAGGTCATCGTCCTGTCAAGCAACAAGGAGGACAATGGAGGCAACGACGGAGGCAGTGGATGCGCTATCGACGACATCTTCGACATTGAAGAATGGCGAAGAATCTTGGTCGACTCCAGTGACAACGGCATAGGGCCTGACCCCATGCCCGGTTGAATGTCTAGGGTGGACTAGCCACCCCTCGCAAAGTCTGATTGTGACTAATTTTTTTTAGGTTTAAGTTCAAGTTTTGCTTAAATTAGACTATGTTTCAGCGGATGGTAAAGTGAATTTCATGATGAATTTCGGTGGAACAATTTTTCTTTTCACTCCGCTAATTTTATGAGATCGGCTTGGTCTTGCCAAAATTTAGTGGAGTAAACATACTCCACCAAGCTTTACTCGGTCGGATACTCTATTTTTAGGAGATTAGCTAGAGTTTCTCTTAGAGAAGCCATCAAATATGGTCATCAAACGTTTGGTTGGACATGTGTCCAAATGTGTTAGTGGATAGCAAGTGATAACCAACAAGTATAGGGGATCAATAGTAGTCCTTTTGATAAATAAGAATGTCGAACCCAACAAAGTGTAGAAGGAATTAATAAGCGGTTTTCAGCAAGGTATTCTTTACAAGTGTTGTAAAGTTGTTGTGACAGATAATTTGATAGTAAGATAATTCAGCATTATTAACAAGTAACAAAAGTGAGAAGGTGCAGAAAGGTGGCCCAATCCTTTTATTACAAAGGACAAGCTGAAAGTACTTCTTATAGTGAGCAAAGTGTTCTCAAGGACACAAGGGAATTTCGTCTAGTCATGCTCATCACGATTCATTGACTCGCGTTCACTTCTTTGATAAGTTGTTATGTGGGGGACCAATGGTAGGGTGCTATTCTTACTGAAAAAAGAAAACCACTTATGATTACCCCCTCTTGCAAGCATCCGCAACTACGAAAGAAGAATGAAGATTAATCTAACCATAGCATGAAACATATGGATCCAAATCATCCCTTACGGAATAACGCATAAACTAGGGTTTAAGCTTCTGTCACTCTCGCAACCCATCATCTACTTACTAATCTCACAATGCCTTCCCCTAGGCCCAAGCATGGTAATGTGTCGTGTAGTCAACGTTCACATGATACCACTAGAGGAAGAACAACATAACACATCATCAAAATATTGAACGAAAAACAACTTCACATGATTACTTATAACAAGACTTCTCTCATGTCCTCGGGAACAAACGAAACTACTCACAAATCATATTCATGTTCATGAATAATATCTGATTAACAATTTGAACATATAATCTGCCACCAAGTAAACCAACTAGTATCAAGCAGACTAAGGCATAGCCTAGTGGTGGGAAGGGGCTGATGCCTTCCCACCCACCCAGGTTCAAGGCATGGTACTTGCAATTTGGGTTTGTTGCACCAATTATACTATAGGGGGTTCCCTTATAGTCTTTCTGTAAAAAAACCAACTAGTATCAACTACAAGATGTAATCAACACTACTAGAAATCCACAAGTACCAATCTGAGGTTTGAGACAAAGATTGAATACAAGAGATGAACTAGCCTTTGGAGATAACATGTTGCTGGTGAAGATGTTGATGGAGATGAGTCCTCCAACGATGAGAAGAGTATTGGTGATGGTGATGGCAATGGCTTTGATTTCCCCCTCCTGGAGGGAAGTATCCCCGGAGGAATCGCTCCATCGGAGGGGAAAAGTGCTCCTTGCCAGGTTCCGCCTCGAGATGGCGGCGTTTCATCTCGGAAGACTTATCTTGATTTTTTCTAGGGAAAATGGCTTCACATAGGAGAAGATGGGCCTCAGAGGCCTGCTGTGGGCCCCACAAACTCACATGGTGTGCCCCAGGGGGGCACCACCTGAGTTTGTAGCTCCCTGGTCGGTCCTCTCCAGTAGATTTTATTCCAGTGTTGTTATATGTTTTGAAATAAATCTTTGTAATCATTTGGAGCTCTGGAATGGCTATCTATGTTGTAGCTATTTTAGGTCCAGAGTTCTAGCTACTGACAGTCTCCCTCTTGTGATGGAACTTGCAATTTAAAAGATAAAAGGCATTATAATTGCACCAAAAAGTGAAATATAACTTTAAAATAGTAAAAAATAACAGTAGGAAAACATGATGCAAAATGCATGTATCAAATCCCCCAAGCTTAGACTCCGCTGGTCCTCAAGCGAATACCGAGCTAGATAATCATGACCATAGATTTATAGAGCGAGGCGTTGGTAAAATAAAAATACAGACATGGCAACATTATGATTATTATTATAACATACTAATCATAAATTTGCATGATCAAGTAAATTTCATTGACAAGCTAAAGTATTAAACAATAAATTTTCTTGAAAACTAACAAACTATGTTCTCACTAATCAAAGCAATTACAAGTCATCATATTTCTAGGAAGGGTCTATGTAAGACCTTTTGATTTAGCAAACTTCACATACTCTACTATGATATAGTCTTCCATGATTGCTGGCACCCAAAGCATATTTTTAGAACAAACTGTCTCAATCAAACAAAGAGGAAGACAATGGTTTAATGTTTCCCGTCCAAACTTATTTATCTGAGGGATAATGTCAACAATAATAACCCATGATCAGATATATTCAACTAGATAAGCCACATGTTAGAGGATCCATGACAATATAAATTCTATGAAAAATATAAACAAACATAACTCATCACATTGTCTTCCTTGTCCAACATCAACTATTTGATCAAGTTTGGAAATAATTAATGGGGGGTCACAATCATAGAAGATGTCCAAGATAGTATATTTATAAGTGAAATATCTCTTACTTTATTATTCTTTCATGAATTTCCTAAGTGACCAGTGCTATGTTTGTTATCTTCCAGTAAATTTTATCAATTATTCTCTTTTATGTAAAGTCATTTCTCTCCACGGGATTAGCATATAAACTTATTATTATTATTAGTGCTATGATTGATGCAAAAGAAAGAAAAATGAAAGGGCACTCAAACTCATTGGTACGTCTCCAACGTATCTATAATTTTTATTGTTTCATGCTATTATATTATCAATCTTGGATACTTCATATGCATTTTTGTGCAATTTTATATCATTTTTGGGGACTAACCTATTAACCCAATGCCTAGTGCCAGTTGTTGTTTTCTACTTGGTTTTCCAAAAAATCTGTACCAAACCGAGTCCAAACGCTACGAAACTTTTTGATGATTTTTTCCTAGATAAAAGAGACCATAGAAGCTTCGGGAGGAGACTAGAAGCGAAGCAAGGAAACGACAAGGCAACAAGGCGCACCTTGTTACCTTGTGGGCCCCACGTGGCTCCTTCTGACTGACATCCACTTCTGTAATTCTCAAATATTGGGAAACTCCTCGAGAGCCACCCAAAACACTTTTTCCGCTGCCGCAAGCTTCTGTTCTTTCGCGATCCCATCTGGAGGCCTTTTCCGGTACTCTGCCGGAGGGGGAATTGATCACGGAGGGCTTCTACATCATCCTTGTTGTCTTCCGATGATGTGTGAGTAGTTTACCAAAGACCTACGGGTCCATAGCTAGTAGCTAGATGGCTTATTCTCTCTCTCTTTGATCTTCAATACAATGTTGTCCTCGATCTTCTTGGAGTTCTATCTGATGTATCCTTATTTTGTGGTGTGTTTGTTGGGATCCGATGAATTGTTGGTTTATGACTAGCTTATTCATTTAAAGTAATTGAGTTTTTTCTAAACTTTATTATGCATGATTATGATAGATTTGTATTTCTCTATGATCTATCCATTTGGTTTGGCTAAGTAGATTGATTTATCTTAAGTGGGAGAGGTGCTTTGTAATTGGTTCAATCTTGCGGTGTCCTCACATCGTGACAGAAGACGTAGCGAGGCACATATTGTATTATTGCCATTAAAGATAAACAATGGCATTTATTCACATTTCTTGAGTCTACTTTGTCTACATCATGTCATCTTGCTTAAAGCATTACTCTGTTTGTCATGACCTTAATACCATAGATGCATGCTGGATAGTGGTCGATTGGTGGAGTAATAGTAGTAGATGTAGGCACGAGTCAGTCTACTTGTCGTAGACATGATGCCTATATGTGTGATCATTTCCATGAATATCTTCATAACTATGTGCTTTTCTATTAGTTGCCCAACAATATTTTACACACTGAATGCTATCATTTCAAGAGAGAAACCTCTAGTGAAAACTATGGCCCACGGGTCTACTTTTATCATATTATAAAAACCAAAAATAGATTGCATCAATTTATTTACTTTTATTTTACTGTTCTTTTTATCAATCTATTACTATCAGAATTAATCCTTGCAAGTAACGAGTTCAATGGGATTGGGTGCAAGTATTTGCTCTTGTGTGTGTAGGAGCTGAAGAAGGTAATTTGCGTGGTTCTCCTATTGGTTCAATAACCTTGGTTCTCATACTTATCTCTACTGTATTGCTTCGCCCTTCCTCTTTGGGGGAAATCCCAACGCAACTTACAAGTAGCACTCATACTAAGCTTTATTATAACTTTCACTATCAATTACATTGATAGCACTGGAATGAGATATACACTCAAACTACTTGATACTAATTTTTTATTCTAAATCATGAAAGAAAAAAGTATTGATCTAAGGTAGATAATAATGATAAAAGTGATGGTGATACGATACCGGGGGCACCTCCCCCAAGCTTGGAACAAGCCAAGGGTGGTGCCCATACCCATGTACTCAAGTTTCCTTCTTGGATGATGGTGGTGGTGAAGTGGTGGCCTTGTCGTCCGTCTTCCACGTCATAGGTTCCCCACCGAAGAAAGAAGAGAGAGTCTCCGGATTCCTGAAATCTGCAGCTACACTGATCCTTTTAAACCTAGATTCATACTCACAGTTTTAGTTTTGCGGCCATAAACTTGTGCTTGGAGATTTTAAATCCGGACATGGAGGTTGTTGATGGCCTACCCGATCTTGTCATTGCCCCACTTATGGCAACAAACAAAATCTATGATCATGGAGTGGTTGGCATCAAGTCCATATTTCACCATCCTCTGGCACTTGAAGATTTCATGCTCCACTGCTTCCTGCCTGGCCATCTCGTCTCCATCCTTCTTTTGTCCTTAGATGTCCTGGATGTGGAGCACCCCCTCCTGAAGTTCCATGGTCTAAGGGTTCTTTATCACCTCTGGGAGATAGCGGTTGATGACCTTCTCAAAGAATTTGTCCTTAGACTAGCTTGATGATGGCATGATGACCTAGATCCTGACATAAAATAGCTCGAAACAAGAACAAAGGAGAACTTGCGATGCGGAGGTCAAAACAGCGAAAGATATATATAATGAATTTTTATCCCGTAGGACAAGTCTTCCAGAAGAAAATGGAGACAGGAAGGTGCACGAGGGCCCCACAAACTCTCATGGCGCACCCGGCGAGGGGGGGGGGGAGGCACCTGAGCTTGTGGTTTCCTCATGGACCTTCTTGGATGTTTCTTATTTTCCTAATTTTTTATATATTCCTAAATGGACAGAAAGTATATGGAAATTTTGGAGTCGATTTACTTATCGTACCATGTAACTATTCCTTTTTCAAGGTTCTGGAGTACTCCCAAAGGTCTCTATGATAGTTTTCTGGTTAAAATACTTGAATAACGTCTGAATCAATGTTAATGGGGCTACCTGCAGTATAATGTTTAATTCTTGGCCCATTAACGACCTTTAGGTTGTTCCCTTCAGTGTTATTGATCTTGATGGCTCCGGAGTGGTAAACTGCTTCGACGAAATACGTTCCTTCCCACTCAGGGAGAATTTTATCTGTAAAATATCTTAAACAAGACTTGTACGAAAGAACTTTACCACCAATATGAAATTCCCATTTCTAAATTCTTTTATCATGCCATGTTTTAACTTTCTCTTTGAATAATTTAGCATTTTCATTGGTTGTGTCCTCCATTCATCAAGAGAACTAACATCAAATAACCTCTTTTTTCACTGACAAGCTAAAATTCATAATTAAGTTCTTTAATGGCCCAATAAGTTTTATGTTCTAACTCAAGAGGTAAATGACAAGCCTTTCTGTAAACCAATTTATAAGGGGACAGACTACAAGAATCAGAGAATTTGCCATCAGTCCATTCTTTGTCGTCTGCTAGCGGACGACACAGATGGTGTTTGATGTCAGCTTCCAAAAAGCAAACAGAAAAGAAAGGCCTCATGGCAAAGATCATGTTTGCCGTCGGCTAGCAGACGACAAAGAGCCCAAAAAGCAGACGACAAAGGCAGGCGAATGACAACTAGCCAAATAGCAGATGGCAAAGAGACCATCTACGCCCCATTGGAGCATGACACTGGTTAGGTCAAACGGACGGCCTAGATGCCGTCCTCGAGCGGATGGCAAAGAGCAGCAGACGACAACGATCATTAAAAGTACACGACAAAGAAAAAATTCACTAAAGCTTTCTAACGGCCGTGCGCCCGCGCCCAACACACCTCCCACTGCCTCCCTCTCTCCCTCTCCCTCTCCCTCCCTCCCTCCCTCCCTCTCTCTCTCTCTCTCTCTCTCCCTCCCTCTCTCTCGCCACCACGGCCGTCGCCGCCGCCGACCCATCGCCCCGCTGCGCCCGTCGCTTTCAATGAACTACCAACCTGCTGTCTGCTTGTACAGATCCACCGCCCCGCCGCCTGGTGTCGCTTGAAGCTATGTCGGTATTTCCCCAAAGAGGAAGAGATCATGAAGCATAACGGCGGTAGGTATTTCCCTCAGATATTAAACTAAGGTTATCGAACCAGTATTAGAACCAAGCAACACAACGTAAACAACCCCTGCACACAAATAACAAATACTCACAACCCGACGTGTTAAAGGGGTTGCCAATCCCTTTCGGGTAACGGTGCCAGAAATTGGTGCGTGCACGAGAGAAAGTTGTAATAGATTGAATTAATAGATCACAAATACAATAAAGTGCAGCAAAGTATTTTTGTATTTTTGGATTAATAGATCTGAAAATAAAAACAAAGGGAAAGTGGATCACAAAGGCAAATATATGAGAAAGAGACCCGGGGGCCGTAGGTTTCACTAGTGGCTTCTCTCGAGAAAAATAGCAAAGCGGTGGGTGAACAAATTACTGTTGGGCAATTGATAGAACTTCAAATACTCATGACGATATCGAGGCAATGATCATTACATAGGCATCATGTCCAAGATTAGTAGACCGACTCCTGCCTGCATCTACTACTGTTACTCCACACATCGACCGCTATCCAGCATGCATCTAGTTTATTAAGTTCATGGAGAAACAGAGTAATGCAATAAGAACGATGACATGATGTAGACAAGATCTATCTATGTAGAGATAGACCCCAAAGTTTTATCCTTAGTAGCAACGATACATACGTGTTGGTTTCCCTTCTGCCACTGGGATCAAGCACCGTAAGATCGAACCTGCTACAAAGCACCTCTTCCCATTGCAAGATAAATAGATCAAGTTGGCCAAACAAAACCCAAATATTGGAGAAGAAATATGAGGCCATAAGCAATCATGCATAAAAGAGTTGAAAGAAACTCAAATACTTTCATGGATATAAAAAGATAGATCTGATCATAAACTCAAAGTTCATCAATCCCAACAAACACACCGCAAAAAGAGTTACATCATATGGATCTCCAAGAGATCATTGTATTGAGAATCAAGAGAGAGAGAGATTGGAAGCCATCTAGCTACTAACTACGGACCCGAAGGTCTACAAAGAGCTACTCACGCATCACCGGAGAGGCACCAATGGAGGTGGTGAACCCCATCCGAGATGGTGTCTAGATTGGATCTGGTGGTTCTAGACTCTGCGGCGGCTGGAAGAATATTTCGTCAACTCCCCTAAGGTTTGTGGAATATTGGGGTATTTATAGAGCAAAGAGGCGGTCCGGGGGCACCCGAGGTGGGCACAACCCACCGGGGCGCGCCTGGGCATCCTGGCATGCCCCGGTGGGTTGTTCTCTCCTCGGAGCACCACCCAGGCGCAGCCAGGGCCCATTATGTTCCTTCTGGTCCATAAAAAATCTACATAAAGTTTCATTGCGTTTGGACTCCGTTTGATATTGATTTTCTGCAATGTAAATAATAGGCCAAAAACAACAACTTGCACTTGGCACTATGTCAATAGGTTAGTACCAAACAATGATATAAAATGACTATGAAATGATTATAAAACATCCAAGATTGATAATATATCAACATGGAACAATAAAAAATTATAGATACGTTGGAGACGTATCACCGCCCCATCATCCTCGGCCACCACCCCGCCGCTCCACTCTACCATCTCCGCCCCGACGCCCCCCCTCCGGTGAGTCCTCTTTTCTGTTTTTTCTTTCTTTTTTTCATTTAAATGCTACTGTTAGTGCTATGTTACTCATACTTAGTTATGTTAGTGATAGGTTAGAAAAGAAATATATATATTGCTACTGTTAGTTCTAGGTTAGTGCTAGGTTAGAAAAGTAGTTTTATATATAGAGATTTTTTATCGGGATTGAATATTGGTGTTGATCGGGTGGATTTAAATGTGTAGTTATTTCATCGCTGCGAGGGTGTGGCATTCGACGACCTCCCCATGCGTTCGACGAGCTCCCCTCATTCGTGGGTTAGCACAAATGATATCTCCTCCCCCCTTCATTTGCTCTATTCCGGTCTTCGTGCCAATGATACCTGCTACTGGCTATAAGTAGATTCAATCATTAGTATGCGTGACCAGTATGGGTCTCCCATTTGAAAGGGTTACAATTATAAATATGCATGCATTTTCATATTGATAACCATGATTCTTTCGAATTGTCCAACGTTATCTATGGACAACTAGAGTATGTGTAGATTGGGTTCATTTTCCCATGCTCTGCTCCGGATCTAATGCAGAATTTCGTTAGTGACTACCTATTGTTCTCTGGGTACACATCCTCTCTGTTTATTGCCGAGACGTGTATCAGGAGAACAACAGGGAAGTGTTGTCGAAATTTTGCATCAGATCCGGAGCAGAGCATGGGAAAACGAACCCAACCTACACATACTCGGATGGGATTAGGACCTATCTTTACCTATTAGCATGTAGGTTGCATGGACGTAATAAAATTGACAAACTTTATTAACTCATGAATATATATGCTGAATTATATATATATATATATATATATATATATATATATATATATATATATATATATCTTGTGTGTTTTGTAGCTAGGCAAGATGAGTGATCGTGCGTGGATGTACACCGGTCACACTAGTTAGAAAGACATGTCCAATGAATGGTTAACAAAAACCAAGGGGTTTGTGAGAGCTGCATTTGCAAATGGGCAGAGAAAAACCTCGTGCCCCTATGTTAGGTGCGACAACTTTTCACAAAGGACAGAGGGTGAAATGGGTAAACACCTACAGAAGTGGGGTTTTACGCCTGATTATACAATGTGGACATTTCATGGTGAGTCTGCCCAACGTACCAGAGATGAGGGGGTTCATCGTCGCACTGACGAGCATGGTACCGGCATCGAAGACATGGTGCAAGACTTTGATGATGCTTGGGATTTGGACGATGAGATGGAGGAATCTGCAAAGGCCTTCAATGAAATGTTGGAGTCCTCAAAACATCCTCTCCACGAGCACAAGTGATGGCCCTGAAGGCTCAATTCAACTTGGGCAGAGAATGCTATGACACGATGATGACACTATTTGGATGCTTTCTACCCAAAGGCCATGAAATGCCTACAAACCTGTACCAGTCGGAGAAAATCCTCCATGTATTTAAGATGCCCTATGAGAAGATAGATGCCTGTGAGAAAGGATGTGCCTTATTTCAGCTTGAGCATGCGAGCTTGAACTATTGTCCCATTTGGAAGTCTTCAGTATATGTTGAGAAGAGGCAGACCAAATCCTTGTTAATGTTCTTCCGTATATGCCAATCTTACCAAGACTTCAACATCTTTTCATGGTTGAAGAGACGGCCAGACAGATGACATGACACAAATTGGGCAAAAGAACTGAACTAGATGCATATGGGAATCAGATGTTGGTACACACATCAGATGCTTTTGCGTGGAAGAACTTCGATGCACTACATGAGCATAAAGCGGTAGATCCAAGGCATCCTTGAGTTTGCATCGGCAGGGATGGGTTCAATCCATTTGGTATGACGGAAAGCCAATAAAGTTGTTGGCCTGTATTTGTCATTCCACTCAATCCCCCCGGACAGATTATGCAAAGAAAGAACATTTTCCTGACGTTGATAATTCCTGGGCCCAACTATATGGGGAAGAATATGAATGTGTACATGCAGCTGCTTAAGGATGAATTGCACCGCCGCTAGAAACAAAATTGCACAATGCATGCCTGGTACATGTACTCGATGCATGACTTGCCGGCGTATGCACTATTTGTTGGTTGGTGTGTGCGTGGAAGGTTCCTGTGCCCCACATGCAAGGCAGCTCTTCAGTTTCATTAGCTACAGGCGGGTCGCAAGTATTCTTGCTTCGTCTTGCATAGACAGTTCCTGGATCCTTGCCATAAGTTCAGAAAAGACAAGAAGAACTTCATTAAAGGTAGAGTTGTCAAAAACTCTGCACCACCTGCACTGCCAGGCCAACAGATCCTGGATCAGTTAAACGCTCTTGAGCCTGATCCAGAGCGTCTAGGGTATTTCAAGGGGTATAATACGGAACACATCTAGACTCACAAGACATGCTTATGGGATCTGTCTTACTTCAAAGACATCCTTCTTCCACACAACATCGACGTGATGCACAATGAAAAGCATATTGATGAGGCCCTTTTTGGTACGTTGTTCGGCCTAGAGGGGAAGTCAAAGGATAATCCTAATGCTAGAGTCGATCAACAGACTCTATGTGATAGACTATTACAAATCATGCGACAACCGAAAGGAAAGCAAAACTGGTTGAAACCAAAGGCCTGGTTCAATCTTGTAAGGGGAGCTATTAGGAAAATTATCTTTTGGGTGAAAATGCACTTGATGTTCCCCGATGGGTATGCAGCGAATCTAAAGAGGGGAGTGAGTCTTGAAAAATTGAAAATATTTGGTCTCAAGAGTCATGATTGGCACATATGGCTTGAGCGGGTAATGTCGATGATGTTGCGTGGCTTTATCCCTGAGAATGAATGGCTACTACTGGCAGAGTTGAGCTATTTCTTTCGTGTTCTTTGTGAGAAAGAACTATCGCCTGGCGTGCTAGATGATGATACGTATCCAACGTATCTATAATTTATGATGTATTCATACCATGTTTACAATAATTTTATATGGTTTTGTATGATTTGATAAGAACTAACACGGACTGACATTGTTTTCAGCAGAAGTACCGTCGTATCATTTTTTGTGCAAAAATAAAAGTTCTCGGAATGGGCTGAAAATTTACGGTGATTTTTTATGAACCAAAAGTGACCCCCGAAGCACAAGAGCTGGGCCAGGAAGTGGACGAGGAGGCCATCAGCCCTCTAGGCGCGCCCAACCCCCTAGGAAGGGTGCTCCGGGCTTGTGGCCCCCTAGGGTACCTCCTTGACGTTAGACCGACGCCAAAAATTCTTATAAATACCCAAACCTCTGAAAAGAACCCTAGATCGAAAGTTTCGCCGCCGCAAGCGTATGTACCCACGAAAAATCAATCTAGGCCCTCTTCGGCACCCTGCCGAAAGGGGCCATCATCACCGGAGGCCATGAAGGAGGAAGCTGGAAGGGGCTATCATCACCATGGAGTCCAAGGACTAGAGGGAGAACCTCTTCCTATCTAGGGGGCATGGAGGAGGAAGCACAAGGGGGAGACTCTCTCCCCCTCTCTCTCGGTGGCGTCGGAGTGCCGCCGGGGGAACCATCGCCGCGGTGATCGTCTTCATCAACATCACCATCTTTATCACCTTCCTCATCTATTTTAAGTGGTCCACTCTCCCGCACCCCGCTGTAATCCCCTACATGAACATGGTGCTTTATGCCACATATTATGATCCAATGATGTGTTGCCATCCTATGATGTTTTGAGTAGATTTCTTTTGTCTTTTAGGTTGATTAATGATTTAGATTGGTTTGAGTTGTATGTTTTATTTTGGTGCTGTCCTATGGTGCCTTCCATGCCATGCACACATGAAGGATTCGCGTTGTAGGGTGTTGCAATACATTCATGATTCGCTTATAGCGGGTTGCTAGAGTGATAGAAGCTTAAAATCGAGTAAGGGGGTTGTTGCGTATGGGATAAAGGGGACTTGATACTTTAATGCTATGGTTGGGTTTTACCTTAATGATCTTTAGTAGTTGCAGATGGTTACTAGAGTTCCAATAATAAGTGGATATGATCCAAGTAGAGAAAGTATGTTAGCTTATGCATCTCCCTCATATAAAATTGCAACAATGATTACCGATCTTGTTAACAATTGCCTAGGATAATTGCGCACACCGATCCATCATTATTCCACATTCGCTATTTATAATATATAGTAATATATTCTAACTTTATGATAACAACATCTATTTTTATATTTTACTTCTCTGATATTAAGCAAAGCTATTCTCTATATGTCCACAACGTAGTTTTATTTCTCGTTTCTAGATGGAAGCAAACGTTCGATGTATGTAGAGTTGTATCAATGGCTGATAGGACTTGAGAGAATATTGATCTTTCCTTTAGCTCCTTCTGGGTTCGACATTCCATTCTTATCACCTCCAACTTTGGAAATTCCTACGACGATTCCTTGCACTTGGGGATTATCAAGCTCTTTTCTAGCGCCATTGTCGGGGAGCAATAACGTGGGGTTGATATTCTCGTGTGTGCTGGTTTGCTTTCTTCACTAAGTAGATTTTGTTTTCCCTTTTGTTTTTGATTTCTTTAGTTGTGGGTGAAATATTTTTTTAAAGAATGCAAAATACAAAAAATTACTTGCCTCTTATGCCTAAAAACTTCTAAAAAAGGAGAAGTGATTGGAAGGTTATGCATTGGAGAAGTGAGGATCGACCTTGAACACTTGTGTTCATGCTCATGGAAATAATGTAGAATTTTTCATGGAAAATTCTCAAAAATAATTATCCCCTTGTATATATCCATTTTATTATAAAAAATAATGTGCCAAGATTTGGCTTTAGGATGATTAGATTGCTTATTCGCTATGTGAGGTGCAAAAACAGAACCTTTTTCGGTAGTAATTGAATTTACATTTTTTATTGGAGAACGATAAACTTTTAATATTTTTACACAGCACTGCTATGATTTTTTTATTTGTTTCCTAATTTATTAGAATTTTTGGAGTCACAAAAGTATACAAAATTTCTAGATTGCTACAGACTGTCGTGTTTTTGACAGATTCTGTTTTCTATGTGTTGTTCGCTTATTTTGATGAATGTATGGGTTGTATCGGGGGGTATGAACCATGGTAAAGTTGGAATACAGTAGATATAATGCTAATATGAAATTGGAATGAGTTTACAATAGTACAAAAAAGTAGTGATTTGCTTTATTATACTAACGGATCTCACGAGTTAGTATAATATTGTTGGAGAACGTAGTAATTGCAAAAAAATTCTACGTACACACAAGATCATGGTGATGCATAGCAACGAGAGGGGAGAGTGTTGTCCACGTACCCTCGTAGACTGAAAGAGAAAGCGTTAGCACAACGCGGTTGATGTAGTCGTACGTCTTCATGATCCAACCGATCAAGTACCGAACGTACGCACTACAAAAAAATACACTTCCGTGATGATACGTGTTTGTCACAGTAGGTCGTGTTTCTTGTCATGCATGTACATCCATGACGATTTTATGACAGTATCAAGATAGTCATACCTGTTGTCGGTGTCAAAACCGGCGGATCTCGGATAGGGGGTCCCGAACTGTGCGTCTAGGCCAGATGGTAACAGGAGGCAGGACACGATGTTTTACCCAGGTTCGGGCCCTCTTGATGGAGGTAAAACCCTACGTCCTGCTTGATTAATATTGATGATATGGGCAGTACACGAGTAGATCTACCACGAGATCAGAGAGGCTAAACCCTAGAAGCTAGCCTATGGTATGATTGTATGTTATGATTGTTGTTCTACGGACTAAAACCCTTAGGTTTATATAGACACCGGAGAGGGTTAGGGTTACACAAGGTCGGTTACAAACGAGGAGATATCCATATCCGTATTGCCTAGCTTGCCTTCCACGGCAAGTAGAGTCCCATCCGGACATGAGACAGAGTCTTCAATCTTGTATCTTCATAGTCTAACAGTCCGGCCAATGGAGATAGTCCGGCTGTCCGGAGACCCCCTAATCTAGGACTCCCTTAGTAGCCCCTGAACTAGGCTTCAATGACGATGAGTCCGGCGTGCAGTATTGTCTTCGGCATTGCAAGGCGGGTTCCTTCTCCGAATACATCACAAAAGAACTTGAAAACGAGGATAGTGTCCGACCCTGCAAAATAAGTTCCACATTCCGCTGTAGAGAGAATAATATTTCGCAGATCTAATTTGCTGGCTTGTTTTGGCAGCATGACGTTATGTCATGGCCAGGAGATTACTCGAATCATTTTTCTTTAACCTGCTCCACACATAACGCGAGGCGGTTTCTTGACACGTCTTGCCGAAGCGGAGATCGTGTTCCCCCAATTACGGGATTCTCATCAATGCGATCATGAGTAACCCAACCGTGTCTAGGACTCCTAGATTATAGGCAAGTCCTAAACGGCTACAGAGAGGACGCTTGATATTCACCCTCTTTATAAAGGGACAAGGTTTTCGCTTTTTCCCTCTCGTGCTCAATCGAACCCTTCCCTCGCCTCGAGTTTTAACACCCAAAGCCCAGGTTAGGTGCTCCGGATCTTCAATCATGTCCGGATCCAGCCTTCAAGGCCGATGGATGCCCTCCTCTGTTATGGAAGAGGACATTAAGAAGTTGAGGGAGGCCAGATACCTGACCGCCGAGGTTTTGCACCGGCTGCCTGCTTGAGGGCAGATCGTCCCTACTCCCGAACCCAACGAGAACGTCGTGTTCGTCTCCCACTTCCTCCGAGGTCTAGGCCTTACTCTGGATCCCTTCGTCAGGGGTTTGATGTTCTACTAAGGGCTAGATTTCCACGATCTAGCTCCGGACTCGTTCCTCCACATCTCAACATTTATTGTCGTGTGTGAGGCCTTCCTCCGCATCACCCCTCACTTCGGCTTTATGGCTCAAGACCTTTGAAGTGAAACTGAAGATGATCGAGGGGCAACATGCAGCGTGTGGAGGTGCATCAATAGGCAAGATGGCAGGAGCTCCATGGCCGAAAGGTTCCTTCCCAGAGGTGTCCGAATTATGGCAGCGGGAGTGGTTTTACGTCATAGCTCCCAGAAGTGCCAAGTTGGCGGCTGCCCCTGCTTTCCGCTCGGGCCCCCCACCACAACTGATGTCATGGATTAGTAGAGGTCTGAGTTCGGGTCTATCCAAGGACGTGCCTATACTGCAAAGCCGCATCCGAGATCTCTTCGAGGGAGATTTTAATTCGGTTGCGGTAATACAAGTTATGCTGGTTCGTCAAGTCCAGCCTTGCAAACACCGGCCCCTTCGCTTATGGGAGTTCAACCCAGAGGGACCACGTGCCATTCAAAGTTTCCTCGGCCTGACGCATGAGGAGATGTACAAGTCATTCTTCGGACCTCAAGCAGAATGTCCGGATATTACCGAGGACATGGGCCGGAGCAGTAACCGCGCTGCCGAACAAGTAAGAAATCCTCTAGCCGAACACACTGTCTTTTATTCAAAGTTATTTCTGAGAGTTTGCTTTTTGACCAGGACTGGCTAACAAAGGCGAAGATGATTCGGTGTTTGTCCCCCCTCCTTGAGGGTTTGGAAAATCCGGTATTGGAAAAGATGCTCAAGGTCGCACCTTGCCCGAAGCCCTTGAAGGAAGATACCGGGGGGGATAATACGGGCGGACGCGGGCCCCCATCGCTGCCCGTTCCAACCGAGGGAACGAGTGTCTCCACGAAGGAGGACAACCGGGGGAGGAAAAGGACTGCTTCCGAGGATCCGGAAGACGAAGCCTCCAAACAGGAGAAGAAGTCTCCCACAGAGGGTCCTGCCTCGGGGTGTGCTTTTGCCGCACAAAGGCCGCGGGGGGATCAGCCCTCCAACGAGTCATAAGTGATCCAAAATACTTTAATAGTAAAGGTATGCTATCTTTTTTTCTGAGAGAATAACCACCGCATATATCTTGCAGTTCGGGCCTTAGCCCCTCTCAGCTGAGCTCGTCTTCGGGGGATCTTCTTCCAGAGATGATGGAGAGCGAAACGCCTCCCCCGGACACCTCCGCTCAAGAAGCGGGTGACCCCGAAGTGTCGTCACGGAGGGACTCTCCGGATCCGGTGAGGCCAAAAGATAATCCCATAGACCCCCGAAGTCCCCAGCGTCCGGCTCCCAAAGAGAGCAGACAAAAGAGTCCGACACCGTTTGGTGTGCGGTCGGACATTCTGAGGGAGTTGGTGGGGCGATTGGCCATCTCAGAAGAACACCGTATGCTGATGATTACGGTGATGGAGAGAATCTCGTCCGCCAAAAGCGGATTACATGAAGCTTTTATGAGTCTACTGATAGGCTTTGAGGTACATGAGATAATATGTGATAGTACTGCACATGTTAGGTGTGCCCTGTGTAGATAGTAGCCCCTGAGACTCTGGTTGTCATCGAGAACGGCGGCGAACAGAGGATCATATTCCCAGGCAATAACCAGACTACCCCTATGTGCAGGTGGTGGAAGCTCCGGTGGCTAGCCGGACTAGTGAGTTTGCCAAATTGAAACGACAACTGGATGCGGCAGATGCCGACATCGAGCTTGTTAACAAGAGGCTTGACGAGGCACAGGGTAAGTGTTATTATCTGGTGAACACCACATAGTAAGAGCAGCATGATGCCAGTATCTTTAATATGTTGTGACTGCAGATGGAGCTGCCACCATGGAAGCCTTGCGGGCAGAACTTGCCCGAGCCAAAGAACAAGCGAGGATTAGTAATGCAGCTGCTTTGAAGGCGGCCGAAGAGTTGAAAGCCGAGAAGGCTGCACATTGCGAGAGGCAAGAGAAGATGGCCATAGAATTAAAAGACACTGCCGACTGTTGCCGGGTCCTTGAAAAAGAGAACCGAGCGAAGGCAACGGACCTTGAGAAGGCCACGGCGGCGGACAAAGACACCCATTCTGCTATGAGAGCGAAGAAGGAGGAGCTGCGGGAAGTCGGGGATATTGCGGCTGGGAAACCCTTCATGTTACGGAGGAAGTTCGGAGATCCACGGTATGCCCCTCTGGATCGGCTGTGGAGTTTGGCAGATGCGTATATGGATTTGGCGTCGAGCGCTGCCGATGCGGCCAAGTACTTCCAAGGTCAGACAGATCGTGAAGTGGACAAGTTGTTCTGGTCGCAATTCCACATTCCAAAGCATCCACTTTCATTGACTGACCAGCTAGCCGAATCGGCCGAACTGAATAGGTTGTCCGGACTCGCCATGAGGTCTGTTGTGGATCGGCTATGGTCGGAAAAGCCAAAGCCGAATAGCTATTTTAGCTTAGTGCAGCAGTTCCTTGGTGCGGTGCCGCGCATTAATGCGATGAAGAGGTTGGCGTGCATAGAAGGCTCGCGGATGACCCTTGCCCATGTTAAACCATACTAGGCAGAGATGGACGCTACCACTGTTGCGGCGCAGGGTTCGGCCATAGGTCGAGTGGCTGCCGAGCATTATTTCGAGGAGGTTCTCAAGGGTGCTCGTTTGATAGAGGCCCAGTGCTCGAAAAATATTATGTTTGAGTGATATGTATTCTCATTGTAAACACAATGCTTTTATGAAGTTTTTATAAGGCTATGTTTATTCTTTTGCCTGAAAGTAGTATGATGCCTCCTTTGCGGCCGTTTATGTATACATGTGTATAACCTGAAAGATTGCAGCCATCGGCTTCAACCCCCACACATATAATGCGGAGGTGCTCCCAAAAAACGCGTGTTCACACTTAACCCAATGTCTTGGTCCTATTAAGGAGGTGATAGCGTAGCGAACGAGGCAACCGGACTATAATGCTTTAACACTTTCACTTAGCCATAGGAGTTTGACAGTGGGGCTACTAGATAGCCCCTGGTGGCTCCGCACTCTCCCGATCACGGGGTGCGTACATGCCTGGCTGGAAAACGGCCCTTCGTTAAGGCGGAGGAATTCTAACATTCCGATAGGTCATCGAGTGGTTGACCAGTCTCACGCTATATCATGACAGTCAATTTTTGGCTTTCTCTACTAAGGTAGTTCTCCTGGTGCTACCTTAGCCGATAAAGCGGAACGTAAGGCACCAAAACACAGGAGCTGGGCAAACCCAACGTTTGACCAAAGACAATGATTCGGAGCTGATGCATATGAGGCCAAACTCGCGACGCCGAACACTCCCTAAGGTATTCGGTCTTTATGGTATAAACCGGGCCTAAATAGTGCCCTTTGTAAGAAGCCCCTTGTGTCCAGGTACGTGCATTATTCTGGCGTGGCCACATGCCAAGATGTCAGCATCCTTCTCAACTGTGCTGAGAATTCGGTGGATATGTATCAACAAGAGACAGTAAAAAAAGGTTTACACAGGGTCTTAATCTAAAGGAATCCTTGGAGCGGGTCTCTGCTGCACGTCTACGCCTGTGTCTCCGTCGTGCCGTATCCTGGACGGGTGTAGCACGATGATCATCTGTAAAAGAGAGGAACTTAGGTGAAAAAGTTGTCGTGCAAAAGGATAGTTTTTAAAGAAACTATGTATAATTCAAGATGAGTAAAAAATGCCACTTGTCTACACGCGTTGAGCCTCTTGTATTTGTAATAGGGGTGCGACCATTGATCCGGTATGAATTACATATAGCTGCGCCGGACTCGTCTAACCGTGCCCGAGGTCTTGACAACTAGATAAATGATTTAGTTGGTCAGGTCGTTTTTAGTGTGCGGCTGCCAAGGCAGCCGCACTCTCTTCGGCGCGCAAAGATCGCAATACTTCCGTTCACTGTAATGATGCCACGTGGGCCGGGCATCTTGGGTGTGAGGGAAGCGTAGTGCGGTATTGCATTAAAGCGAACGAAAGCTTCGCGTCCGAGTAGTGCTTGATAGCCACTTTGGAACGGAGCGATGTGGAAGGTTAAATGTTCGCTACGGAAGTTATCGGGGAAGCCGAATATAACCTTTAGTAGCAGGGAGCCCGTGCAATGAGCCCCTGGGCCTGGCGTTACTCCTTCAAAGGTAGTATTGCTTTGGCAAAATTTTGTTGGGTATATCCCCATTTCGCGGATTGTATCCTGATATATCAGGTTTAGACTACTGCCACCGTCCATTAGGACTCATGTGAAGTGGTATCCGTCAATTATTGGGTCTAATACCAGGGCAGCCCATCATGCACGCTGGATACTTGCCGAGTAATCATGATGGTCGAAAGTGATCGGTTGAGATGACCAGTGGAAGGACTCCGCGGTGATAGGCCCTTGGGCATATTTTTCTGGGAGTGCAGTTTTGTTTCTTCCCTTGATCACATGTAACACGTTATAGTTTTGACTTCTGGTGGAAATTTCTTTTGTTCCCCAATGTCTTGCTTGAGAGGCTCATCCTCGTCTTCGCTTGGTGTATCCTCCCCCTTGTGTATGGCGTTGAGCCTGCCGGACTGCTTGAAGACCCAACGTTCTCTGTGGGTATGATTAGCAGGTTTACCAGGGGTGCTATGGATCTGACATATTTGGTCCAGAATTTTTTTTAGGCTAGACAGTTCGTCTCTGGCGCCTTTAGAGGGCGGCTTTTGCTGACCTGGCCGAGAGCTTTTGAATCCGGCGTTTACTGCCGTGCTCTTCGTGCTGTCTCCTTTATTTTGGCGTTTGTTATTGCTGTTGCGCCGTGATTTCCCGTTTCCATCTCTAACTTCAGATGTACTAGGGTCACTGGTGCTGCATCTGGCTAGCCAGCTGTCCTCACTCGCGCAAAAGCGGGTCATGAGGCTTGTTTTTGCTGCCATTGTTCTCGGCTTTTGTTGGGCGAGGTGCCTGGCAAGCCATTCGTCACGGACGCTATGCTTAAAAGCTGCCAAGGCTTCGGCGTCCAGATAGTCGACAATTTGGTTCTTTTTAGTAAGAAACATGTTCCAAAGTTTTCGGGCTGACTCTCCAGGCTGTTGAGTTATATGACTCAAATCGTCCGCATCCGGAGGTCGGACATAAGTCCCTTGAAAATTTGCCCAAAAAGCGTCTTCGAGCTCTTCCCAGCTTCCAATGGAGTTTTCGGGGAGGCTTTTGAGCCAGTGACGAGCTAGCCCCTTGAGCTTGTGGGGTAAGTACTTGATGGCATGCAAATCATCTCCTCGAGCCATATGGATATGGAGGATATAGTCCTCGATCCAGACCCCAGGGTCTGTTGTTCCGTCATATGCCTCTATGTTTACGGGTTTGAATCCCTCTGGAAATTCATGGTCTAGCACCTCGTCGGTGAAACATAGGGGGTGTGCGGCACCCCTGTATCTGGGTGTATCGTGTTGTTCGGATGTTTGTTGTGTTACATCATATGCTGGGGCGCGCTTGCGTGGTCCATAGATGGATCTGGTTGCGTCGTCCTTTTGGTGCGAGCCCTCGCAAGTATCGCGTATTGGCTTGTGAGTGGCGTTGTTTGTCGCTCGATGTTGGCCGTGAGGTCGTCTATCCGGCCAGGTGGCTGTTTTGATTTTTGGTTGTGGGGGGGTCTGAGGCCTCCTCATCGAATTCAGGTAGCAACTTCTGCTTTGGGTAGCTCTTGGTGGGGCGATTGTCGCCGTACTTCGCTGCTGTGTTGAGTACTTTACTCCATCTGATTTGGAGTGTGTCCTGCGCAGCCTTGAGCCTTTGCTTCTGCTTTTTCAGACTCCTCGCGGTGGCAACAAGCCTTTAACGGGCATTATGCTGCTCCGGGTGCCTATCCGGTGTTATGTCGTCTGGACTATTATCTTTGACAGAATTAGTTTGTTCGGTGTGATTCTCCGTATTGCCGTAGTCCAGTAGTGGTTCGCGCTGCCCCAATGATGGGTCTGTATGATCATTATTTCTGCCGAGGCGGGATTTGGGGCGGCGCTTGCGCCGCCGCTTTGACTGCTTCCCGAGGGAACAAGCCTTCGGTGCGTCCTTCCGTTCCTCGTCGTCGTTTTCTTATTGTGTGTCCACCATGTATACGTCATATGATGAGGCAGTGGTTCACATCCAGCGCCCTGTGGGCGGTGGTTCCTCTTTGCCTCCCGCATCGTCGTCCATACCGTCGATGTCTTCGGAGTCAAAGTCGAGCATGTCGGTTGAGTCATCGACAGTGGCTATTAAGTGGGTGGTGGGTGGGCGACGAATTTCTTCGTAGTCCGCATCCCAATCCGGTTGGACATAATCCGGCCAGGGCTCTCCTGACAAATAGAGAGACCTTAGTGAATTCAGAATGTCACCGAAGGGCGAGTGCTGAAAGATATCCGTGGCGGTGAATTCCATGATCGGCGCCCAATCGGATTCGATTGGCAGGGGCGCGGATGGTTCAGAGTCCGGAAAAGAGTCCGGCACCTTGGAGTCACGGGCTGCACAGAGGATTATGCTGGTGTTCGGCTCAATCGCCGTTGAGACTGCAGCCCCTGAGGTGGTGTCTAACCACCCGTCCTCGATTGGCACAGTTGGCTCCGAACTAAGGGTCGGAGCTGATGCGGGCACGGCCTCTGGGGTACTGTTCAGCGACAGAGCTAGGTCATACCCATCGCGACAGTGCGGCGCGCCCAGCTGTGGCTCGAATCCGTCAAAGATCAAGTCTCTGCGGATGTCGGCCGTGTAGTTCAAACTTCCAAATCTGACCTGATGGCCAGGGGCGTAGCTTTCAATCTTCTCCAGATGGCCAAGCGAGTTAGCCCGCAGTGCAAAGCCGCCGAATACGAAGATCTGTCCGGGGAGAAAAGTCTCACCCTGGACCGCAACGCTATCGATGATAGCAGGAGCCATCAAGCCTAACGGCGACGACACAAAGGAACTCTCAATGAAAGCACCAATGTTAGTGTCAAAACCGGCAGATCTCGGGTAGGGGGTCCCGAACTGTGCGTCTAGGCCGGATGGTAATAGGAGGCAGGGGACATGATGTTTTACCCAGGTTCGGGCCCTCTTGATGGAGGTAAAACCCTACGTCCTGCTTGATTAATATTGATGATATGGGTAGTACAAGAGTAGATCTACCACGAGATCAGAGAGGCTAAACCCTAGAAGCTAGCCTATGGTATGATTGTATGTTATGATTGTTGTTCTACGGACTAAAACCCTTCGGTTTATATAGACAGCGGAGAGGGTTAGGGTTACACAAGGTCGGTTACAAAGGAGGAGATATCCATATCCATATTGCCTAGCTTGCCTTCCACGCCAAGTAGAGTCCCATCCGGACATGAGACGAAGTCTTCAATCTTGTATCTTCATAGTCTAACAGTCCGGCCAATGGAGATAGTCCGGCTGTCCGGAGACCCCCTAATCCAGGACTCCCTCACCTGTGCTGTCGTAGAAGTGTTCCATGACATTACCAAAATTATCATCATGGAAGTGTCCACTTCCATGACGATAAATCGCGCGTCACAGAAGTGCTTTCATCAAAGGTGACCGACACGTGGCATCCACCGTAACGGAATGCCGTTAAGCTATCGGGTCGGATTTTGGATCCGATAACCCGTTAACAGCCCTGACTAATGGGAAATTTCCATGTGTAAAATTCTGATTGGCCGAAGGAAACATGTGTTGCCTCACCGTTGGGACAGATGTCATCCACTCATTGGACAGGAGGCGCCTATGATAGGTCGACATGTGGCACGGCCCAACAGTGGCCCATTTTGGTGAGAAAGGCCGGCCCAGTAAAAATTAGCAGGCCGACCCATATAAGGCCTACTTGTGTCAGGTCCATTTAAGCCCACGGCCAATACGTGATGTGCCAATTCGGCCCGTTAAAGATTTGACACCATTGCAGCCCATCGTTAGTTCGAGCCCGTTAATAGCCCGCTATATATTTGGGCTCAATATCGACCCGATGAGATTTCGGCCTGTTAACGGCCCATTTAATGGATGGGCCAATTTTCAGGATGTACATCTTTCGGCCTTTTAGCGACCCATTTAAATGTTGGGATAATTTCTGGCCCGGTGTGTCTTTCAGCCTGTTGATGGCCCATAAATCTGATGGGCCATTTGTAGTCGGACCTGAGTTTCGGCCTTTTAGCGGCCCATTTAAGTGTTGGGCCAATTTCTGGCCCGGTGTCACTTTCAGCCTGTTGACGACCCATAAATAAGTTGGGCCATTTGTAGTCGGACCTGAGTTTTGGCCTTTTAGCGACCCATTTAAGTGTTGGGCCAATTCCCGGCCATGTGTGCCTTGCGGCCTATTAACGGAGCATAAATGAGTTGGGCCATTTGTAGTCGGACCTTAGTTTTGGACTTTTAACGACCCATGCCCTTCATGGTCCAATACCAGCCCGGTTTCTCTTTCGGCCTGCTAAAAGCCCACAACACAGTTGGGCCATTTACAATACGACCTAACTTTTGGCCTTTTAGCGGCACATGCTCTTCATGGTCCAGTACAACCCCGCTGTCTCTTTCAGCCTGCTAAAGGCCTACAGTATAGTTGGGCCATATGTAGCCCAAACTTAGAAACGACCTGTTAACGGCCCGTGAAATAAATTGGTGCCACCTGTTACCCGCTTCGATGTCAGCTGTTAATGACCCGGGAGGTAAGAGGGCCGACCATTAACTTTCGGCCTAGTAACGACCCATTAACTTAATGGGCCCACTAAAGTTCGTTCATGTCTTTAGGCCAAATTAGATAATTTGAGCCCATTACGACGAGCAATTATGCACAGGACGAAAACCGATCACGCAAAGGTACGGCATACAGGGAATAACGTTGCACATCCAGCATATATTACAGGAAATTACATCCACTGGGCTATCAAAGATTGATGCCAGTGCAAATAAATGAGCAGAACCTAACCATCTACTACATCACAATCTGCAACCTCAGCACAGATGACACCCATAAGCATGTGGGAAAGTTCTTGCTGCTTTGCTACACTGTCTCTGAAAACATTGATCAGTTGTTGTGTTGCATGACTCTGCACCTCTGATTCATCCACCATTTCCATCATTGCTTCAGCCATTAATTGGTTCACAAACATACATTTATTCCGTTGCATTCGAGATAGAGGATACTGAACAGATTCTGATGGCGATTTTGGCAGGCTTGTATTATTGATAGTGGAGAGTGTCTCGACCAGTGCATCATAACATAAATTAGGACGGGAACCAAACAGATTAATCATGAGTTATTGCCATATTACCCGGCCTAGATTTACTGGAAAGAAACAATGGGGTTGCCTTGTTGTTTTCAGAGTTTGTCTTCTTATCTTCAGCAGCCTGCACAAAATTAACACACTAGCATTGCTATCATTGTCCAAGTCAGATAATAGGAAAGCATCATTGACTCAACGAACATTTGGGCAACTAGCCTACACCAAATTAACACAATATGGCATAGCTATCATCAGCTAGGGAAGGTAATACGAAAGCAACATTGACACAATGAATGAATGGGCAACTAGAGAAGCACTACAATTCAGTAATGTGCGTGATATGAGATAGTACATTCATGCAGCTCAGTATGCAAAACTATGAGGCAGTTTTCCTTACAAAAATAAACATTGGCACCTTTAACATTTTGCTACAACTAATTTTAGATCAGATAAAGGTTAGATTCACGCCAATTAACAAAATACATGCTGATGTAAAAATATAGTGATATACAACAGGTACTTACATCAGCATTGGAGCACAGAGAATTCCCGCAAGATATTTTCCTCGAATACGATCCCAATGGAGGAAGTCTTGTATTGTTTAACCTTATTTTCTAAAAGAGAGATGGGTAAGAAACATGTAGAAAATATGATCAGAATGCTATAAAATTTCATGATGCAAGGATACGCACACGCTTCTTAGAATGGAGTTGACATTCTTTTGCTGGACTGGAGCAGACTAGTTCTTTGGCCACTGGAATCTGCTTATTATCAGTGGGAGTTGGGTTTCTCTGTGCTGGAGCAGTATCTATGAAAAATGGAGTTGGTTTATTATCTCTAGGCGTTTGGATCTTTTGCAAAGACCTGGTTTGTAACCCTTCAGATTCTAACATAGCCGTCTTCCCCTTGCATGCCTTATATAGAAGAATGGTGATTTAGTTATAAAACATGCTACACCAGAGATGGAATAGGTATTGAAGAATAGAAAGACATGACATATTGACATGTATTCCCTCCATCCGGAAATAAATGGATGGGTCTAGGCGTATTTCAGTTCTAGATACATCCAGTTTTATCCATTTCTGCGACATTTAATCCGGACGGAGGGAGTATGATGTAAGAGCTAGGGATACGACGGGACAACACAGTAAAAAAACATTGAAAAACCCACTGCAGAACCAAAGTATTCAAACCCACTGATATGAGATTGTACACTCATGCAGCTCAGGATGCAAAACTACCAGGCAGTTTTCCTTACAAAAATCAACATTGTGGCCTTTAATCATACATTTTGCTACAACTAAATTTAGATCAGATAAAGGTTGGATTCACGCCGATTAACAAAATACATGCTGATGTAAAAATATAGTGATATACAACAAGTTCTTACATCTACATTGGAGCACAGAGAATTCCTGCAAGAATCTTTCCTCATAAATGATACCATTGCAGAAATTCTTCTATCTGTTAAGCCTATTTTCTAAAAGAGAGATGGGTAAGAAACATGTAGAAAATATGATCAGCATGCTATAAAATTTCATGATGCAAGGATACGCACACGCTTCTTAGAATTGAGTTGACATGTTTTTGCTGGACTGGAGCGGACTAGTTCTTTGGCCACTGGAATCTGCTTATTGTCAGTAGGAGTTGGGTTTCCTTGTCCTGGAGCAGTATCTATAAAAACTGGAGTTGGTTTATTATCTCCTGGCGTTTGGATCTTTTGCAAAGGCCTTGTTTGTAACCCTTCAGATTCTAACATAGTCGTATTCCCCTTGCATGCCTTGTATAGAAGAATGGTGCTTTAATTATAAAACATGCAACAACAGAGAGATGGAATAGATACTGAAGAATAGAAAGGCATGACATATTGACATGTATTCCCTCCATCCAGAAAAAAATGGATGGGTCTAGGCGTATTTCAGTCCTAGATACATCCTTTTTTATCCATTTCAGCAACATGTAATCAGGACAGAGGGAGTATGGTGTAAGAGCTAGGGATACGACAGGACAACACAGCAAAAAAACACTAGTTGAATGTAAAACTGTATGGTAGCGGAATACGTACATAAATAACTAAGGAAACATACACATGTATGATTGGGAAAATAAGATGGCATTGCAACAGAGCACTAGAACAACACTTCAATGTAAAAAAACATGGTATGGTAGACAGATGAAGTACATACTGATGAATAACAATGCATAAGATATTTAGAAGCATGATGTCCAAATTAAGCAGATGGCATTGCGATAGAGTAGAATGGCAGTACTTGAATTTGAAAACATGTTATCATGAATGGAATAGGTACTGAAAAATAGGAAGGCATGACAAATTTACATGCATGATCAGCATGCTAAGCACATGGCATTGCAATAGAGTAGATACACTCCAATACATTATATGCATGTTGTACCCATATCACAGGCCAAGTTAGAGCAAGGATCTTGTGGGGTGAAGAGGATTCATCATCTTTCTGCAAGTCTTCTGATGAACTGCCTTTACATGTTCCATCATATTGGGTATCATTGCCATCAAGTTTATTGGCCTTTACATTGCTCCGTGAGGTTCTTGTGGATATATCAGTGTGTGCAATTATATCTGACATGCATGGAAGACAACTAGTAGTTAGATTTATGTAATGAGTGCCTGTAGGAGACGACATAAATAGTAGGACTGGGTTAAGTAGCAGCAACAGGCCTCATAAACTAAAGGGAGAACACAGATGAAAGCTACATAATATGTATCATTTGTACTCGAGATTAACTAGATGGCACACAAAAGTATTGAAGAACAACATAGGTAATACTAGACGTGGTATAATACTATAATCACCAGCCTGTGCGATAGCATTGGCTGATGGATGATAACTATGGAACAGCGCTACCTAAAGAACAAGTATCTTAGCTGAACTATGGAACAACGTTAACTCCTGAACAAGACCCGTAAGAGATCAGCATGAATATATAGTGAAATGTGATGATCTATTTTCCATGCTTAGATGAATAACGAAGCCATAAATGTTGCACACAAGTAAGATGAGGGTACAACCTATCTGGCTGCCATCCATAGGAGTGAGCATCATGTGCTGACTTGTCGATGGCCCTGCAGTTGTTGTGGATGTCCATGTCGGGCACGCGCATTCGATGCAGGGAACTGTTGAGTGGGGACTATAGCTCCCTTCTGGTGTATGCTTCCCTCGTTGGAGCAGCTGCGGTGAGTCGGAAGACGGTGTGTCTGAAGATGCAGATAACGCATAATGTTAAGAACGACATATCTCTTTGATCTGAAGAAATACACTAAGAGATCAATAGCAAGGTACGAGAGTGGTCACACGTCTGTTGACTGAAGACTAAATTGGGGTCACACGATTTTATTTTATTTTGGTACTGTCCGATCTATGCCGGATGGCTGGCCGTCTCGTGCCTCCCGGCTGACACTGTTCGGAATCCTCCCCGAAGAGCCAGCGAACAACGGCAGAGCAGCCTGCCTCCGTCGTCCGTGGCCCCGGCCAATACCCCGCTCCCCGCCCCACCGCACTGCCGTGGTTGTGCTGCCCCGGGCCAATCCACAAAGACTCCCCGTCATCCAGATCCGGCGGTGGCAGTACCTTCAACCCACACAACTCTAAAAGATAGCCATCTAAGCGCTTCTTCCATGGCGAACTTGCGGCCCCGCACCCTTACGGTAGACACCAGCCAACCGGCAGCCTAGGAGCTCCGCCGCCTCGAGGGGTGCTGCTTCCCATTGGGAATCGATTGGCCCAGAATAAAAATTCAGACAACTGACGCCTAAATAAAGTGATTTGAGATGAGGGTGCGACCTATTTGGCGGCATGGTGAAGTAGGCAGGTCCAGCTGCCAAGTCGGTGAGGCCGGCGCGGTTGCGGTGGCAAATGGCGGCAGGGAAAGAGCGATGTCGCGACGGTCGACGGCTACATGGAAGCAGCGCCAGGACTCTGGACGGATCCGAAGTTGGAGCCGCTCCGGCATCATGAACAACGGCGGGGGTGAATCGGCTCCGGTACGGTCCACGCGGCCGTCGTCAGGCAGCACCAGCAGCACGGAGTAAGAGGCACACGGCCCAGTGCACAACGGCAAATGGACAGCGTCTCCGGCATTAGGGAGGAGGGCGGCTGTGAAATTGGTGCGGTGGGGGCGCCATGGAGGTGGGGCTGAGGTTTCACGGCTCGAGAGAAGGGAACTTCCCGGGGAGAAG
>NC_057800.1:141139507-141182277 GCF_018294505.1 Triticum aestivum
GGGGGGGGGGAATTGGGAGGGGAGTGGAACCATGTCTTACAGACGCATTTGTCTGAAATGTGAGGGGGAGTTATAGTTCTACCCTTGCCTATAGGCTTCTCGGCTTGGGTCTGTGTACTGAGGGTCGGGGATAGTAGAGTAACTTTGCTTCTCCCCAAATAGTGGGCGGGAGCGATTTCGGGCGAGGAGGGCGTGTTTTGAACTATAGTGGGCACGAGCGATTTCGGGCGAGGAGAGCGTGTTTTGAAATAGTGGGCGCGAGCTATTTTGGGCGAGGAGAGCATGTTTTGCCGACCATGGTTTATGAATTATTCGGCACATGTCATTTCGGCCGAGGAGAAGGCGCGCTTGGATGAAGTTATGAACCTACCCTCGATGTACACCGGGCCAATTGATGCGTGTCCCACATAGGACGGTAATTTCACGTCTCCCATTTATTTGCTCGGGTGAATTCCACCGAGCAGAGAGGATGTTTAACGGTTCGTTCAAATTTTGGGAGAACGAGCATCCACATCTACCTTACCAAGTCGATTCTGATCAAATTTTGAAATATTAGCTTGCCACTTCTTTTTTAGATGGAGAGATGATGCTCGGGAGTAATGTGTTTTTACATGCTCGTTGCTAGCGATTTACTATATGACAAATAGTTAACCCACTCAAAAACGCGAATCTAACCCAAAATGAAATATCTCGATTCAATGAAATAGCTTGTTCAGTAGGTCAAAATAGTGAACTAAGTCCAAAATTGAACACCTCAATCGAGTAGCATGTTGTACAGTATTATAGTACTCCATGAACATGTTGAAAGTCAAATTAATGAACTTGTTTGATATACGCATATATCCATTCATGTGTGGATTGCAGTCAACATGTTCTCCAATTTAAATATTGAATGAAAGTTTATATCAAAACATGGTTTATATCAGTCTTTGATGCATAAAACGCGACCTCCCCCTCTCCCGGACTCCTGTTCTCTCTCTCTCGCCGACAATCTTCAATTCTGTCGCACGCATCCGACACAAAAACCTTGTTGGTCCCTCTCTCTCTCTCTCTGTCTTTGTGTGTGTGTTTGGGGGGGTCTTTCTAGTTCACATGCATATATACACCATCTATAGGTCTCTCTCGCACACTATGTATGATACTCTAGCTAGTCCAAGCTAGATATCTTGGGTGCACTGATCATATGCACACAAATTCCCTGGCTCTTTGCCCGCAACTCTCTCACGCACCACTATATCGTCTCGGAGCTCTTCCCCCCTCTCTCAAACTCTCCATGCACCTGGGTCACACATACACATGCATATCTCACTCGCACTCGATAGGCCCATCTAAAACTCTATCTCCCCCCTCGTTCTCTCTCCATCTCACACGCGCGCACACACAATCTCATGCCCACCTAGCCAAGTATGATGGTCTCTCACTCAATTGTAGGCACACGCAGTCCCCCCTATATGTATATGACTAGCTAATCTTAGTCTCCATCACAAACATGCGCATGGTCTATCTCGATTTCTCTCGGGGCATCTTTCTATCGGGCATGCACTACCTCGATCTCCCACCCATATAGTCCCCTCACGATCTCAACGGGATCTCTCTATCACAAACACACCCTCTCTCCCTCCGCATGCGTCCATGCCATCCATGTGTCCCTCTCGACCTTTGTTCCTTGTTGGCCAAACCTCTATTGGACATGTGCTACAGGGGTGTCTCTCTCAGTTGCAAACAATCACACACTAGCTATCTTCGTGTATCTCCTCGCCTCGCTTTTCCATCTCAGAGATGCATGCTTGATATGTTCGCATAAGAAACGAAAACACACACTCTCTCTCTCTAATTTATCGTTTGTTGTCACTTTCTCTTTCACACACATACTCTTTTTGCACACTTACTCATTCTCCTTCACACGCACTTGATCTGTCTCGACTGAGGCACTCTCCTCGGTCCATAGCATATAGATTTATTGAGAAGTCAAACATCACAAAGTTTGACCATGTACGTGGAGAAAAAGAATTACAGCTAGTACGGCAAACATATACCATTAGATTCACCATGAGATGTAGTTTTGTATGATGTATCTTTGGTATTGTAGATATAAATAACATTTGCATAAACCTGATCAAAGTTTCCAAAGTTTGACTTCTAAAAAATTTACATGCACTACATTATCAAGCGGATGGAATATCTCTTTCCCCCTCTCAGCTATCTGACGCACCACTCAGCCTTATCAGGGCTCCTCAATCTCTCTCAAACTTTATTGGTCAGTTTGGTTCGTGACCTGACCCTCATGCCTTGATGGCCGGTACTGCCTGGTGTGGATGTGAGATGTAAAATATTTCTGCCTGGCCAGGCTTGTGTGGTGCTGAACCGTTTGGTTCATGCCTGGGCCAGGCAAAGCATCGACGTCCCATCAATCAATCCATGCATCAATTATTTAATGATAATATCCATCCATGTTGATGTTAGCCTCGTGGCCACACGACCAGGCACGGCCAGGCGTTCGAAATCGGTCGCCTGGGCCAGGCTACTTGCAGTGCCTGGAGTTTAGCCAGGCTAATTACAGTGCAAGGGAACCCAGGCCAGCCGAGCTTTCTTTTTCATAGGGTAGCAACCAAACAAGCGTGCATGAAATCCAGCCACAACCCCAGGCCAGGCAAAAGATGCTCAGGACGCATGCCAAACTGGCCTTATATCTCCCTGGTTCACACATACACATGTCTCGCTCGCACTATACATATAGACCCATCCAACACTCTCCGCCCTTGTTCTCTCTCCATGTGACACGCACCCCCCTAAGTACTATAATCCCTCACTCCATCATAGGCGCAAGCACTCCCCCCTCCTAAGTATGATTATCTCTTACTAGCCATCAGGAACACACGTATTGTCTCCTTCCATCCATACGTCTATCTCGATATCTCTCGGGGCATCTTCTATCGCGCACACACCTTGTCACTCGATCTCCAACCCATGTAGTCCCATCACAATCTCCAGGGGATCTCTCTATGACAAACATACACTCTCTCCTCCCCATGTCTGCATTTTCTCTATACGTCTCTCTCGACCTCTCTCCCTTGTTTGTCAGACCCCTCTTGGCCACGTGCTAGGGGTCTTGCTCTCTCGCTTCCAAACAACCACACACTATCTCCTCACCTTGCCTCCGTTGTCGAAGATGCATGTGTGATATGTTTGCATAAGACATGCACGCTGTTTCCCTACTTTTATCATGTGTTGTCCATGTCTCTTTCACACACGCACACACTTTTTTCACTCACTCACTCACTCTCTCTCTCTAGTTAGGGACTCTGTCACGTCCATAAGCATATGGATGTTTTGAAAAGTCAAACCTTAGAAAAGTTTGACCAGGTATATGTGGAGAAAAGCATTTACATCTGGAATGATCATTAGATTCATCACAACATGTACTTACTTCATACTATCATTTATCTTTGGTATTGTAGATATAAGTAATTTCTTTATAAACTTGGTCAAAGTTTCAAAAGTTTGACTTAAAAAAATGTTGGAACTACATTATCGAACGGAGGGAGTAGCTCTCTCTCTCTCTCTCTCTGCTATCTCTCACGGGCCTCCCCTCTCACTCAAACTCTCTATACCGATGGATTATATGCTCACTGTGTCAGCGTATAGCTCCGTATATTGTTTAGTTGACCGGTCAACCAATCCACATGCTGCCTTGTCAGCTCGTGTTCTGTATCTTCGTGTGCTGGCCCATGTGGAAGTGGGTGAAAATAAGTAAACTAGAGGCCCATCTGACACGCGGTGAAGTAAACAAAGTTGAAACCACTCGGGGTAGCGCCTCGCACGCTAGTAAATTGAGGGCGCATTGAGGACAAACTTCTTGCGCGCGAAGGACGCACTCGCGCACAATTCACCACTGCCCGGCGACATGCACAGAAGGACGCACTCACGCACACCCAGCACAAAACACACACCAGCACACGTGTACACCGCCGCCGCCGCCGGTTGAGATGGACGGCGAGGCAGCCAACAAGCGGAGGCGACTCGAGCCAAAACCGCATCCGACGAGCCTGGACTTCATCGGCAACCTCCCCGACGACATGCTGCTCGTCATAAAACCGCATGCGGATCGCCCTGCTCTCCCGGCGGTGGCGCTCCCTGTGGCGCTGCGTCCCCCTCAACCTCACCGTCAACAGCTGCTTCTGCGATGGGGATTGCAAACGCATGGCCGCAGTCTTCAAGATCCTTTCATCACAATCTGTACTACTGTCGTGTCCTATTCCTGCATTTTCAAAATCCTGCGAATCAAACAGGTCCTGAGTTGGTGATGATGTTGTGCCTCCCATCTTTCACCAATAGCCGTCGGATCTAGACCTGTCGCATACAAACCAAGCTTCTCCATTTTTGCAAAAAGATTCCCGCACTTGTTCCCTATTTACAAACAACTCCTCCTTGTCACTCACAATCAGCCTTATCTCCTCCCCACCACATCTAGAAGGCCGTGGAAAAATCTGGCACGATGGCCGCTGCCGGAGCCGTCCACCCCCAATCTTGGTGTTCCATGCAATGCACGGGGATCTATGCACGGGAAATTATGTCGAACATGGCTAGTTGTAAGCAGGATAGCTCTACAGCCATGATGATAGTGACTGCAGATGGTGATGCTGACTATGGTATGCCGAACACGGTGCCTATACTCAGGTGTCATCTCCGGCGAAGGGTCTTGTCACTTCACTGTGAGGAGCAGCACGTAATAATTTGACCAACGGGTAGTACAGTGCTAGTACTCGTACTACTACATTGGTATTACTACTAGTAGTACTAGTAGCACCACCGTCTGGATTTAGGAGTACTACCACATCCATCTGGATTTTAGTATTTGACTAGCAATATCTAGTAATGCATGTCACAAAAAATGTACTACTCTCTCTGTAAATAAATACATGGTGTTTTATTCCTATCGGCGAGAGAACTTAATATTTTTACTAACTAGACTACTAATAGGATTACATGCAATGAACTAAACACTGCATGTCATGTTTGGTAGTCTCAAGTCGTTGAAAGCATGCACGGCCCACATCTCTCATTGGTTGATATGTCATGAAATAAGAAACAATGAGGGAGTTAATGCACCATGCCTAAGTATTTTGGGATTATTTGGTTTTCTTAAGGTGACTTACACAACATTTTTGTTTACATGCATTAACATTTTATTAGTTAAATCAAAGGTCAGAACTTGGCGCAAAATGCAAAGGGGACCAATAAACCAGTAAACATTAAACTTCTCTCATTTGGCCCCAACTAGAGGTCTGGTGAGATGACTATACTGCACCGGCACGGAGGGGGATGCAGCTTCATTGACTTACGGCAACTGCCTTTGGGTGAATGACACATGGGCCCAGGGGGTGGCTGGCCCACCTATCATATAGCCAAAGGCAGGTGCAGTAGAGGGCTGAGGAGTAGTACGAAATCCTACGCACCTACGCATGCTAACCAAGGGCAAGAGTGATCACTCGAATCGCAAGATCAGTTGACTAGAACCTAAGCTAGACCCATGGAGGCGATGAGCGCGAGCATCAGCCGGCTGTGCCAGATGGTCCACGACGCCGGCCTGCGGCCCGACACTGAGGAACGTCTCCAGGTAGTATTGCCTGAGGCCACCTGGGTGAGGGGTCGCTTGGACGACAGCTTCGTCTCCTTGTTCGACGAGTTCCTCGTCGGTTTCCTCGACAAGTTCACCGTTGTCAAGAAGCTTGAGGACGACTTTGACGTAAGCCTCCAGCCGACGCGCCCAGGCTCTGCGATGCCTGCCACCCTCAATGGCCACTATGGTGACAACCTCTTCGACGCACTGGTGGCCCTGCGACTGTCCGTCGTCACACCGGAGAATGTCCACCTCAAGGTCGCGCTCACCGCACAGCTCCTGGCGCAGCAAGACACCATCAACATAATCACCCACGTCTATGCACAAATCGTCCACAAGGACTACTACATGCAAGAGGAGGACGAGAGGACGCTGGCCTTCTTGGACCGCAGGGCAACCTTGGATGGCACTGTTCAGAAGCAGGTTAAGCTCGCTGCCAACGCCGCTGCTCCTCACACGTTGGTTGGTGACCCGGCGCACTAGGGCGTGAGGATGTCGTCGATGGATCTGTATGTATTTTTATCTTTCTGTCAATCCATGTAGTAGTATATGATACTATAGTAATTATCTTACCTTTCGCATCAACTTCATAATTTTCGTATGTACTCCATGCATGAACGGCGCCAGAACCAAACTTCTCATTACTCTAGGAAAAATCGTTATTTTCTATCTATCGGTCGCGCCATGGAGCAGAACCAAATTTTACAAGTTATGAGTTCAAAAGGAAAAGCCTACGTGTTCGCGTCGCACCCCCACACGGTTGGTCCGACACACCGCTCAAGCAGGAATGCGTGCGGTGTTGCATTTTCACTTACAAGTGGGACCGCAGTTGAGCAAACCGACTATCGGCAAACCCCCACCCAGCCCACCGCGCGATGGCTGAGAAAACAGGAGGGAGAAGAGATGGCTGTAGCACAGACTCCAAGAAAAATGGTGTTAGATGGGACTCATGTGGGTGGCGTGTGCCGTACTGCTAGACATGAATGCTAGTTATGGCCCATGCCACCCTACTATATCGAGCCTATATCGAGGTACGTAGAACAAATTTCCTGCAGTCCGTGCTCAACCCTCCTCTATCCCTCTTCTCAGCTAGTCAGCGGACGCGCGGAGCCCATCGTCTGTTTGCTCACATGCGGCCCCACATGTCAGTGAAAACGCAATAGGACCCACTGAACCTGCACATCTTTCACCCCGACGTGCTGGTGATGAAACACAAATCCAATAAAGATCTTCGGTGGCCGCTTTTGGAGTTACTCAAGAGTAGTAAGATTCTATTTACAGTTTAACCCAAGATGCACATCTCGTGGCTTCAACTACCACTCTATTTTCTTTCATGACACGACCTTGATGCTAGATGTCCCACATGTCGGCAAAAGGAGGAGAACCTGACCAAATATTTGGTTGTGCTCTGGGATTAGACTAGTTGTGCTAACTTAAAAATTTTATTGTGTACTCCCTCCATTCCAAAATACTTGACTTCCATTCGTCCAAAAATGGATGTACCTATATACTAAAACATGTCTAGATACATATATATTTTGACAAATAGAAGGCATGTATTGTGCAACGGAAGGAGTAGAATGGATGCAAGTTTTTGTATTGGGAAGAAGAGTACATCCATATATTGATAGAGCGCAATTTAGTAGATGTTCTATCACTTTTAGCTAGCACAGAGGCTAGAGATGAGATTAGTGCACTTGCTGATACTCCTACTAGAATAGAGGCTAGACATGAGACTAGATGCGAGGAAGCAACGTCTACTTCTTTACACTCGAAGAAGAAAGAGGCACGCAAGATCGAGCCTCCGCAGATCAACAATGAATGCATCGAGAAGGCACTAATCCAACTTATAGGAGTAGTAAAATGTATTTTTGTGGTTCTTGTTTTCTTTGGTCTCGCTTTTCTAGTCAAAATTATCGTTGGAATTCGTGCAAAACGGAGGTCTGTTTGGGGTCGTGCGTTGGAGTTGGCCTTACAAGTGGGACCACAGTTAAGGAAACCGACTATTGGAAACCCCCACCTCGCCCGCCGCGCGATGGTTGAAGTTAGAGAAACGACGAGGTTGAAGAGATTGCTCTAGCACAGACTCCAAGAAATAATATGGTGTCAGATGGATGTCGTGGTGGTGGCGTGTGCCGTACTCCTGGACGTGAATGCTTGTTCTGGCCCATGCCACCCTACTACTCCTACTACTTACTCCTACTATATAGTACTAGTATCGAGGATTAGAGGTGCTGGTTATGTATAGCGAACACATTAACATATGGCTACAGTAAAAACACCCGCCCGACGCGTGAAGCATGTGAAGCTAGTACAAATAGTGTACTACTATTGTTGATTGGCCTCATCCGATAACCTGTTGCAATGCACGTACAATTATGTATTCAGAAAGTATTTTTTTGCCTCGTCCCACCACTCACTCAGAGAAGCGACTCGAAAGCCATTCATAAATTTAGTAAGTTTATCATAGGCATATCATTTTATTACATACAACAGGTCATCAACCCACATCGACAACGAGGATACATTATAAATACTAAATTTTTCACCACACAAAAAATAACAAGCAATGAAATGAACTTGAACTCAACAATTCCTCGGTGTTGGAAACGCTTGCTTTGAACCACAAGTTATTCTCTGGGATGGGCCATCGATTGTCGATCTGGAAACCAACGCGGGACTGATCATCCAGGCTAAAGCGGCCTACTATATCAGTACCAGGGTAGGGAACCACCCAAATGTCCGAGGTATAGACACATTTGCTTCTCATAAATGGTACTATTAACGTTGTGTCAACAACAATTGGATCACCTTTCACCATCATCAGATAGTTTTGTCCAAGGAAGAGCGAGTTTTCTCCAAGACTATCAATTCTGTACCAGGGAGAAGGAGTTGGCGCTAGCACACTAGTATACATCCCTAATACCATGCAACGAGTGTTGGAATAGGTCCGGAGAGTGCGACCATGTGAGACTACACCTGCTTCCTTAGCAGTAACATCATCAGTGGGCTGTATACACACAAGAAGAGGTGATCCATCGGAATTAGTTGCCAGGCACCACAGAGTATATGGGCGCTACTTGTCCTCATGCTCGTGATCATCACCATCGTCATCTCCCCCTTGGTTATAATTTTTTTCAAGTATAGGTGGTGGGATGTTCACAGTACCTTGGAAACACAAGAAGAAGGTTAATTAGTAAAGGGAAACTTGCTAACCCGCATGCATGTGGATGAAACAATTATAATTATGGTGGAAGACAAACGTACCGAAACTACGAGGATCCCGTGCAAAAACATTGCCACGAGTGGTGGCAGCAAACACAAGGCCCTCGTATTGAATTGCATCACAGTACTCATCCGTGTACATAAACTGATTTTTGAGCAATATCCATCGAGTCAAACCACCAAGGACGACAACAAGCTTGTCGAAGATAGCAAAAACTTGATAGTTGTTGTAATTCCAAGAGCGGTTGGGAACTCGACAAATTGCAATCATCCATAGAAGACAGTCACCATGATCGTATTTGAACGTGCGTACAATACCGGTGTGCTCAACCTCTAGGCAGTCTGCTGAGATTTTTGGAAGTGGAACCCGGTCATGAGTGTACACATTCACAAGTTCCCACTCGCAGTTGGACCCAGTGTAAACAACCCAATCTCCATTTGTGCTTGCCCAAGCCTTGCCCTCAAGCGATGGCATCTTAACATCATACGTATCATTATCAGGCGGCATCAACTGGCACAGGGCGAGGCGTCCGTCGTGCCGGCGCCAGTCATCAGGGTCACGACGAAGAAGATAGGGGAGATCAAACCGCTCCTTGACTCTTGGGTTCTTTGTAATGATGTTATTAGTTGAGTCGAGAATGGGCTTGAACGAACCTGCCATGCTAGCCGAGGTGATGACGTCGCACCGATCAATGAGTTCCTCCACCACATCATCTTTCAGATCGGGGCAAGAATAACGGGGTCGTTTCCGGCCTGTTCCCTCCATGGAGATGACGATCGAAGAATGGTAGAAGAAAGGGTGAAGGGATGAAGGAAAATGGAGGGGGGAGAGGAAGAGCGTGCGACCGCAGTTCCAAATCGAGAGGGAAAGGCGCAGAGTCGGTGGACGGTTGCGAGTTTGCCACGATTCATGAAGAGGCGCCCCCGCCTACACGTCCATTCGGAAATACTCCTACAACTCGCCGTCGTCTCACTGATATGTTGGAACAGGACCAGATGTCAACAAAACATGGTGTGTAATTTCTCATGCAAAATGCGATCTGGCCGCGTTGGCCTGAGGTGCCGCATTAGTTATCAACCTTTATTTTTTAATGGCGTGCCAATCAGTTTTGAAGCACGACTAACTAGTACTTTATGTAGAGAAAATATAAACTACTCTGCCACTACTCCACCTCCAGTACTAGTAGTATAAAAAAGATATATTGGCTGGAGCTTGAGCGCTTTCTTGCTAAGGGTTGCCCACTTGCTTCTCACACTACCACCCTCTGTAGCGACCAGACCTCAAATGGTCCAATCTTTGTGCTCAGGTGTCATCCCTGGATCAGTAATGCTGACACCACATAATACTTGAAGGATTTATAACAGAGTAGCAATCACACACTTATTACATCGAGAGTATCAAAAGAGAGCTTAATACAATAATAATGGCTTAAGGCCATCTAATAACAATAACAATGGAAGGCTTGGAAGATAACTAAGTCCATCAACTCCAACGGCATCACTGAGTATAGAACCACGACCTAAGGGCACCTTAATTGTCGTCTGAAAAGTCTGCAACATTAACGTTGCAGCCCGAAACGGGTCAGCACATGGAATATGCTGGCAATGTAACACATAGAGAGTACTGGAATGAAATAGTCTATACTATATGCATATATGGCTGGTAGAAAGCTCAATGGTTACAGTTTTGCGTAAAGCCAATTTTTCCCTACTGCAAAGGAATAGATTTTATTTAACTATCAAGGTAGTTGTTAAACATTCAGAATGGTTGACAGCATTCTCAATCCCAAAATAAGCATCAACATTAATCAAAACCCGACAAAATTAATTTTAGAGTAACATGTTGAGATTCACATGATAATTCAGGTACTAGATACTCAAGATGTCCATAACCGGGGACACGACTAACCATGATTAGTTTATACACTCTGCAGATGTTTGCGCACTTTTCCCCACAAGACCCGATCTCCTCCGTCAGATTTCTCGCACGACAGGGTGTTTGAGAAATGGATGACCGAGACATAGTCTTTCAGAAGCGCTAGCACCTTACGAACGGGTAGATTGTACCAACCTACATCCCCTACATCTGCTAGTGTATCACTGTAAGAGTTCGCACGACTTAGTCAACTATGCTAGAGCCCATAATAGCTTGTGGCTGCACACGAAAGTTTCTAGCATGAATAATCTCATGATCCCTTTGAGCCTGGGTGGCGGTCCAAAAGAAAACAAGCAATCGCTGGAATACCCAGGTGCCTCAATCCACCCAGATGTGTGTTTAAGTTGCCACCTTAGATAAACCATTAATTTAACAAACTCACACCTCTCATGGATTTCACTCACCCAATCCACGTCTACTAGCATAGCATAGCAATAATAAGCAAACGTAGAAGTAACTCCCAAAGGTTTGATAATAAACAGGTAATAGGTTCTACCTCAACTACTCCCCAAACCCACAATTTATTTAGATCCTAATCATGCAATGTGTGAGGATTGATCTAATGCAATAAAACTGGGTAGTAGGATATATGATCAAAGTGTTACTTGCCTTGCTGATGATCCGGGAAACCTAGCGATTCGAAGTAGCAAGCGGCGCACTCCGGGTACTCTATCGCAAACAAACAAGCACACAATAAGTACTCAACTAATGCACATGTAAAACTCGAATAAGAGATCTAACCAGAAAGTTCAACTTAAGAACTCCGGTAGGCAAAAAGTATAAAAACGAACGAAGCAACGAAAGACAAACGACAAAAGAAACAAGCTTCGTTTACTATTCTGGATCTAGGGCAATTTTTATAGTGGCAAAAACTTGTTTGAGTTGGTTAAATGGAAAGAGGGTTTTGAGACGAAACTCCAGGCGCTTGAATCGCCTGATTCCGGTAAACGAGCGAAAAGATAAACTAAAACGAACATCGGATCAGGGATCGCGATCAGAAAAACCGCGGACTTAATCCGAGAAAAAGAAAAACAACAAACAGGTTAACGAACGAACGTTCGTTAATGGGAACTAAACGAAAAACGCGTTCGTTAAAACGAACGGACGAGCGGGCGCTCGCCAAATAAATAAACCGGAGAAAAACCGATCTATTTAAAAAAACGAAAACTAGGGTTTTCAAAAAAAAATGAAACGGCTTTTTCTTAAAAACTGGCCGGCGGCTACCTCGGCGGCGATACTCCGGCAGGGCGGCGGCTCCGGGTGGTGGGGCGGCGGCAGATGGCGTGCGGCGCAGGCGGTGGGCTGAGGTGCGGGGCGGCGGGTTGAGGAGAGGGCGGCGGTGGGGCGACTATTTAAGTGAGGGAGGGGGCTGACTTGGGGAGCGGGTCGGGCGGTGGCGAGGCGGCTCCGGCTCGGACTCCTCCCGAGTCCGGCGGCTACTCGAGCGGAAGGAGGCGGCTGCTGGGCCGGTCTGGCTCGGCTGGGCCCTTGGACTAGTCGGGCGCGGGGTTCTTTTTAAAACAATTTCACTGCACCTAAAGAGAATTATAGAAAAATAAATAAAAATCTAAAAATGCCAAAACAAATTTTCTCCATCTAAATAAAGTATTTACAATAGGATGAACATTTTTTTGGCTCTAAATGCAATTTTTGAAAACGTGAATTTTTTCCTAAATTCAAATAAAATAGCAACTAAACCAAATAAAATCTTATTTGATTTTTTTATTAAATCCTCAATATTTCTTTATTTTGGTAAAGTCATTTTATTCCCTCTCTCATATTTTGATAATAGAAATAAATGAAGATAAAATAAATAAAATCAAATTATCCCTATTTCAAAATTTGAGAAAACTCAAATATGAAAATAACGAAATCCCCAACTCTCTCCGAGGGTCCTTGAGTTGCGTAGAATTTCTAGGATCAACCAGAATGCAATTAAATATGCTATGCAATGATGATCTAGTGTATAACATTCCAAATTGAAAATTTGGGATGTTACAAACCTACCCCCCTTAAGATGAATCTCGCCCTCGAGATTCGGGTTGGCTAGAAAATAGGTGAGGGTGGTCCTTCAGCAACTCTTCCTCTCGCTCCCAGGTGGCTTCATCCTCCGTGTGGTGACTCCACTGAACTTTGCAAAACTTGATAACCTTGCTGCGGGTGACTCGACTGGCATATTATAGAATCTTGACTGGTTTCTCCTCGTAGGTTAAATCACTGTCCAACTGTATTTCTTCCAGCGGCACTTTATCTCTCAGCGGTATGTCAGCCATTTCGGGCGTGGCACTTCTTCAACTGGGAAAGTGGAACACATCGTGAACTCCTCATTATCCTTCAGGTAACTCCAACTTATAGGCTACTTCTCCCATACGTTCCAAAACTTTGTATAGGCCTACAAAACGTGGTGCTAACTTTCCCTTAACTCCAAAGCACTTGACTCCTCGAAGTGGAGATACTCGAAGATAAAGTCGGTATCCGACTTCATAAAGTGTCTCCTTGCATTTAGAATCTGCATAACTCTTCTGCCTGGACTGGGCTACCTTGAGCCTATCGCGAATCAATTTCACTTTCTGTTCAGACTCCTTAATCAGATCCGGTCCAAACAACTGACGGTCTCCAACTTCATCCCACGACAATGGGGTCCTGCACCTCCTTCCATACAAAGCTTTGAAAGGGGCCATCTTCAAACTGGATTGATAATTGTTGTTGTATGAGAACTCTGCCTATGACAAATTCTCGTCCCAACTAGATCCGTAATCTAGCGCACAAGCTCTTAGCATATCCTCCAAAATCTGATTGACTCTCTCGGTCTGTCCATCTGTCTGCGGATGGAAAGATGTTCTAAACTCCATTCTGGTACCCAAAGTTTCATGTAACTAATTCCAGAACTTTGAGGTGAATTGGGTTCCTCTATCTGATACAATGCTCATTGGAACTCCATGTAGACATACAATTCTGGTCATGTATATCCTTGCCAACTTTGCACTGGTATAGGTAGTCTTCACTGGAATGAAATGAGCTACCTTTGTCAAACGACGACTACAACCCATATTGAGTCATAGCCTGAACGAGTTCTGGGTAAACCCGTAATAAAATCCATGCCTAACTTATCCCACTTCCATTCGGGTATCGGCAATGGCTGTGGCAATCCTGCTGGCTTATGATGCTCTGCCTTTACTTTCTGACATACATCACAAATTGCTACATATTCCGCAATATCCTTCTTCATTCCGGTCCACCAGAAAGTATTCTTCAGATCCAAATACATTTTTGTATTTCATGGGTGAATCGAATATGGTGAATCATGAGCCTCTTGCAGAATCAACTTCATGATCTCCGAATCATTAGGCACATAGACACGGTCTTCAAACCATAAGGTATCGTGCTCATCCTCATGAAATCCCTAAGCTTTTCCTCTGCTCATTTTCTCCTTAACTAGTAAGCTTGCACGTGCAACGCACGTCTCAGCTATAGCACATTAATTCTAGGCAAACGATTCTACCCCGCCGACTGACAGAGTCTGCCGGTCGTGCGCGGGATCGTTGGATCGTGAGAGATCGTGTGTCTCCCGTCGTGTGTCCTAATTCACCATATCTCTCGTCCTCTTGTTTTGCTCGCTCTCGCCATCTCATCCTCCCTTGTTCACCCGTTCCCCTCTCCTGGCTCCATACCTCCCCCATAGAGCTGCAAGCAAGAGGTTCGAGGTATACACAAGTGGAGGCAAAGGCAGAGGCAGGGGACGCACGGGGAAGCGGGACACGGAGGTAGGGGCAGAGTCTATCTCGTGCGCGGGGGAGGCGGGCGAAACAGGGACGCGAAATCCATGGTTGCAATCGCTGAAATCGGACGGCTGCACGGTGACCTGCCCAAATTTGGGCCGATTGGCCCTTAGTTTTATCATTAAATAGACCTACTTTTTTGAAAATTTTAAATCTCATACAAAGTACACATAATACCTAATTTTAGAGTAATAAAAACGACTAGAAATGGTGTGTTTAGGAATTAAGATGCCCACGTCCACTGCTTAGCAACTATGAAGAGCATTGATTAATTGGTACTCCCTTCGTCCCACAATATAAGAACGTTTTTCAAGCTATTGTTAGCTTGAAAACGTTCTTATATTGTGGGCCGGAGGGAGTAGAATATCAATTCCATGTTTCAGCAGGCAATATATGACATCATAAATCTATGAGCCAATCTATCTAGATCCCAAACTAAAATTCAAGTACATACAAATGTTTTACATAGGCAGATCAAGGAACAAATCCGAAGATGAGTGCTCGTTATGCTCTAGCTGTAAACTATACAGCTAAAAGTATATGATCTACATGTCAAAAAATGTACTACCTCCGATTCAAATTAGTTGTAGCTCAAACAGATGTATCTAACACTGAAATACGTCTAGATACATCCGTTTCAGCGACAAGTAATATGGATCGGAGGGAGTACACGATCTGAAGACATGGACTACAAACTGATTGAGAACGACAATTGAACAAAGACAGACGGGAACCCAAGGGTTTACCTTGATGGAAAAGGGAATCAAAGAACATGAATCTGGTTGAGCGCAAGATGGTTCCTGGCCTGGACAAGAAGAAATCAAAGGAGAAAAAATGTGTTTTCTCGGCTGAGCTATCCATCTAAATTTTATCTCATTTTTGTAAGTGTTGCATCTAAAATACGTGAAGGTGGCTAAAATTGGGAAGCAAACCTTTTGATAGCTATCGACAAATCAATATCACTCCATAGATGAGAGGTTTACCAATTCTTCAATCGATAGAGATAGACTGGGAATTCAGTCGTTCACCAGAATCATCACCAAAATCCTTTACAGCCACTGACTCTGTTAATCTGACCAGGTAGCTGACATGGAGAAAAGCAGAGTGTTTATGAAACCAGATGTAAAGTGTGCAGGGTAAAAGATTATTAAACCATGCTTTGCATCATCACAACAAAATCTTTTGTAGTACCTCATGAATACGCAATGCATAAAAATATGAAACACGTGAGAATACAGTTGCAAGTAATTTGATTTGAACAGAAATAAAGATCCCCAGCTTACACTATTGTTCCAAACATAGAAGTCCCAAAGAGGAAGATTTTGGCCCAATCCTCCACCTCTTATGCCAAACTGATTCGAGCGGGGACTGGAGTACTGTATCTCTATCACAATCAACAGCTAATAAAAAATTGAACTACAGAGTCAGAGTGCTAAATCACAAATTAGTGCATGTCTGTAGCTGCACAATTTCCAAAAAACATATGGTGGAGAGATGAGTTCCCTTCTTGCTCCTTAACTACTGAGCATTGTGCCAACTTTCTGTCTCTGTGGTGCTTCCCAAGCCCCAGCTTGAGGTCTATACATGGAGGAGAAGCATGGAAAGTGAAGGGGAGAACTGGAGGTAAAGAAACCAAAAGGATAAATGGTTCACCTATGTCGGCGTTCTAGGAACGGGGGTCCCCAGACTTGCCTGCCTGCGGCCTGCGGCGTGGCTCAAAGGGGGCCTAGCACGGCCCATCTTCATCAACACAAGACTCAAGACCCTCGCGAGGGGCCAAGCCTCGCGGGGCGGACGACACGGAGCTTCCTCAGGCACGGCCTCGTCAGGCTGGCTCACGAGGAGGCGGAGAGATCAAGGCGGAGTACCTCGCGAGGTGCCCGTGACGCAAGCCATGACGACTCAGGGCGCCAGGCGGGCGCCAGCCCGCGCAGCGTCCTCCTTTCCTCTTTGGTGCAAAGGGGGCAAGCGCAGCCACGAAGTATTGAGGCATCAGGCAAAGGTTGCCATTTCGGTGCAACGAGACCAAGACCAGGAGGACTACGAGACGGAGGTCACCGTGGAGCCCAAGACGGCGTCATCACCAAAGCTTTGCGCAGGCGAAGACTGCTTTTGTCAGGATAGTTGATACTTGCTGTCCCCCTTCAAATTAGCCCGCCATTGTTGGCTCCCTTCCCGCTCGATATTTGGGAAGAGGACCAGGGCCTCTATAAATAGGACCAGCCACCCACATAGCAAGGGGGCGAGTAAGAGTAAGGTAGTGAGAGAGAGAGAGAGAGAGAGTGAGAGAGAGAAAGAGAGAAAGGTGGCTGAACTCCTCCCACCAGTTCATCACCCCAGCCAAGAACAGACCCTCGCGAGGCTGTTCTTCCTTGTATCATTAATCATCATCCGCCCCAAGAGGCAATCCACCCACCACACACTGGAGTAGGGTATTACACCACAACGGTGGCCCGAACCAGTATAAACCTTGTGTCTCTTGTGCAGTTCTTTCAGTAGTATAGATCTTCGCGAGACGGAGAGGTAGAAGACGTAATCTCCGTGCGCACCCCAGTGTACGAACCTTAAGGGTCTGCCGGAACCCGAAATCTGACATTTGGCGCGCCAGGTAGGGGTGCACCGGAATTCATCGTCCACCGCCCCGTTCTCCTCCGACCGTCGCATCTATGTCCGACGCTCGTCGGGCCCGCGCCGAGCGCCGGTCCGCCATCGCTTCCCGCGTCGCCCAGACGGCACCCATTGGCGGACGTCCTCGTCGTTCCCCGTCACCCGCCATCAACGCCGCCACCGGCCCGGCGGGGGGCGAGCAGCAAGCGTCGTCTCAGCATCCATCCGTGCGGCAAGATGGCCGCACCGCTACTCTATCGCTCACACCAGCTGGTTTTTCGTCCCGCGCGCTGCGCACACCTTTGGAGGCTCGAGCTGCGCTCATCGCGGCAAACGAGCTCCTGCGCTATCGTCCTATCGACGAAGTCTACGAAGAGTGGCTCGACCGCGTCGCCGAGCTTGTCCGCGCCGCAGGGGGCTCGCCCGCGCCGTCCGTTCCGCTGCGCCACACCCCGCCCCGCGCGGGCAACGAGGCTCCGGTGGCGTACCAGCCGCCTCCTCTCCAAGAAGACGCCATGGCTCCAAGGCGCATGGCCCCTGGGCGGAACCCGCTCCGTCAGGTGCCAGCGCAGCAAGAACGGAGCTGCCAAGAAGTCCCTCGCCCGCAAGGAGCTGCCCGGGCGCTCCCTGCCCCGGCACGCCGCGACCCTGCTCCAGCTCCGGCACGCCAAGACCCCGCGTTGCTCCTAGCTGCAGCGCGTGGGGACTCTCAAGACCGAGCTCTCCACCAGCCGAAGCCTTCCGTGGCCACCGCAGGCTGCCGTGCCTACACCACCGAGCTGCGTAGCATCGCGTGGCCCGGCAAGTTCAAGCCAGACCTGCCTCCTCGTTACAATGGCACGACTGACCCTGCAGAGTTCCTCCAACTCTATGAGCTGGGCATCGAAGGTGCCAGCGGGGATGAAAAGGTCATGGCAAACTGGTTCCCCATGGCGCTCAAGGAAGGAGCTCGCACCTGGCTCCTGAATCTGGCTCCAGGCACGATCTCTTCCTGGGACCAGATGCGCACCCGCTTCACCGCCAACTTCCAAGGTACTCGCGACCGGCCACCCGCCATGAGCGACATGCGCCGCATCAAGCAACAACCTGGAGAGACCCTGCAAAAGTACATCCAGCGATTCAATAGCACGCGCCTCAAGATCCCCAAGGTGTCCGAGGAGGCCATCATCTCGGCCTTCTCCGATGGTGTGTGCGATGTCAAGATGAAGGAGGAGCTGGCGATGCATGAAGACCTGAGCACCTCCCATGAGCCATTCAACTTGGCGACCAAGTGCGCCAGGGCTGAGGAGGGACGCCTCTCCCTCCTCAAGCTGCCTGCCGCAGACCCAGAGGAGAAGAAGCCCAAGGCCAAGGACGTGAAGCGCAAGAGGGCTGCCGTACTCGCAGCAGAACCAGACACCAAGCAGGGCAAAGATCTGCCTGAGTCCTCCAGGGCCAGCCGGTACTGTGTGTACCACGACCTCCACACCCACAACACCAACGAGTGCCATGAACTCTGCGCCGTGCGAGAAGGAAGGGTCGGCCATCGTCCCGACCGCGCCGATCGGGGCTACGGCCAAGGAGGAGGAAGAAACGCAGGACGCTGGGAAGACCGCGGCCCGCGCCAAGGGTGGCGCGATCAACCTCGCGAGGATCACTGGCGAGACCTGCCTCGCGAGGGGGACTGGAGGGATCAGCCTCGTGAGGATCGCCCATAGGGCAACGCAGGCCTCCCTCCACTGCCTCCTCAGCCAAGGAGGAACGAGGACCGCCATCAGGACGAAGGGGCTGGGGGCTTCCAGGAGCCACGCGCAATCGCCTGCATCCTGGGCGGAGCTCAAGCCCCAGCCTCCCAACGCATCTTCAAGCAGTTTGCCCGCGAAGTGAATGCAGTCCTCCCCAGGCTTGAAGCAACGCGCCCTCTCAGGTGGTCGGCATGCGCCATCACATTTAGCTCAGCGGATCAACTCAAGTGTGCGGCCACAGCCGGAGTCCTCCCGATGCTTTGCTCCCAAGTCATCAGCAATGTACTGGTCACCAGGACCCTCATCGATGGTGGGGCAGGGCTCAACGTCCTGTCCGTGGAAACGTTCAAAAATCTCCAAGTGCCCTACGACCAGCTTCAGCCAACCAAGCCCTTCTCCGGAGTCACCGACGGCTCCACGGTCCCGATTGGGTAGGTCCGCCTCCCTGTCACCTTCGGGGCACGCGACAACTACCGCACCGAGCTCATCGACTTCGATGTCTCCCGCATCCGCCTGCCGTACAATGCCATCCTCGGGTACCCAGCGCTGGCCAAGTTCATGGCCGTGACTCACCATGGCTACAACGTCCTCAAGATGCCAGGAAGTGGCAGAGTCATCACGGTGCCCTGTGAAGAGAAGGATGCAGTGTGTTCCTTGGAGCGAGCCTTCCAGGCCGTGTCACTGGAAGACCCGGATCACGGAAGCAGGAGGCTTCCCGAGACCACCCCCAAGAAGAAGAAGACATCGTCCGGACCAGCCCCTCGGGAGGCGGGCCCCTCAGGGCCCGCATCTGCCCAGGGGGAACCTCCTTCCATCGCATAGGAAAGCGCGCCCGGCGCCCTCCTCAGGCAGGGCTCGGGGGCTCTCCCCTGGAGGGCCACCGACCTGGCCAGGGTCATGAGGGAGGCGCTTGGGCACCACATGGAGGCGTGTTTCGAAGCACGTTTCCCTCCAGAAGGAGCGAGGCAAAGAAGGACAGACCCACGGGAGTTCGTCGACAAGGCCATTCAAGAACTACAAGAATCAAGAATCATGAGAGGTTGCCGCCGTCTACCGGCTGTGGCTCCCCATCCAAGCGAGGATGGTGGGCTACGCGTCTGCATCGATGTACCAGGGCTCAACCAAGTTGCTACGATGGAGCGCCTCTGGCCCTCGCGAGTGGGGCGCTGCGGGGGTCCGCCCCACAGCTACGTTCGCATGCCTTGCGGCTTGCCGAGCGCGGTTGCTACATGCCAGCGCCTCATGAGGGGCATCATGGAGGCTCAAGAAGACAGGCGTTCCGCAGCCTTGGCGGAGATGGAGATGATTCGCGAAGAGCTACCTGTGCCTCCGGAGCCTCCCGAGGCCCCTGGGCCTGGGGGATCGTGAGGATCGGCTTCCGCAGCCTATCGAGTCTACTGCACCAACACCCCTTCGCCCTCGACACCCTCAGGTGACATCTTACAAGTTTCATTTCCACCTGGGAGCGCCCTCCCAGGGCTGCATCGTTCCCAGGCCGCGTGGGTCCGTCCCTGCGGTATGTATCCCTTTTATTTCATGTCGTTAGCTTGCTTTGTTGGGGGCGGCCCTCGGGCTGCATCATCCCCAAGTCGCTCGGGCCGGGCCCAGCGGCATGTATCTCCCTTGCATTTATTTCCGGCTATGCATTCGCCCATCATGCTTGATTACTTGATGCCTGTCCACGACACCTCTTCTTCTCCATGTCGACCACTTGCACGTTAAAGGGGGGGGGTACCTGAGCATCGCGACTTAGGGCTCTTACTGGCTCTCCAGCCCTCACCCTCTGGCCATGTCCACGGCATCGCGACCTGGCATACCAGCGATGGCTGAGACAAGCTCGAGGGCCGGGACTCGAGGACGTAGAGTGTCGGCATCTAACCAAATTTGCAGGAACACAGCACAAGATAAGGCCCAGTGCCAGGCGCAACCCGCCTAGAGGTAGGGCCCCGTGAGTCCCGCGCTGGCTCACGGGTGCCCAGATACACCTCACCTAGCCCTACCGTGCCGGCCACGTGTCAGGGCGGGGATGTACATGAAGGAAATATGCCCTAGAGGCAATAATAAAGTTATTATTTATTTCCTTATATCATGATAAATGTTTATTATTCATGCTAGAATTGTATTAACCAGAAACATAATACATGTGTGAATACATAGACAAACTTAGTGTCACTAGTATGCCTCTACTTGACTAGCTCGTTAATCAAAGATGGTTATGTTTCCTAACCATGAACAAAGAGTTGTTATTTGATTAACGGGATCACATCATTAGGTGAATGATCTGATTGACATGACCCATTCCATTAGCTTAGCACCCGATCGTTTAGTTTTAGTATGTTGCTATTGCTTTCTTCATGACTTATACATGTTCCTATGACTATGAGATTATGCAACTCCCGTGTGCCGGAGGAACACTTTGTGTGCTACCAAACATCACAATGTAAATGGGTGATTATAAAGGAGCTCTACAGGTGTTTCCAAAGGTAGACGTTGGGTTGGCGTATTTCGAGATTAGGATTTGTCACTCCGATTGTCGGAGAGGTATCTCTGGACCCTCACGGTAATGCACATCACATAAGCCTTGCAAGCATTGCAACTAATGAGTTAGTTACGAGATGATGTATTACGGAACGAGTAAAGAGACTTGCCGGTAATGAGATTGAACTAGGTATTGGATACCAACGATCGAATCTCGGGCAAGTAACATACCGATGACAAAGGGAACAACGTATGTTGTTATGTGGTCTGACCGATAAAGATCTTCGTAGAATATGTAGGAGCCAATATGGGCATCCAGGTCCCGCTATTGGTTATTGACCGGAGATTTGTCTCAGTCATGTCTGCATTGTTCTCGAACCGTAGGGTCCGCACGCTTAACGTTACGATGACAGTTATTATGAGTTTATGCATTTTTGATGTACCGAAGTTAGTTCGGAGTCCCGGATGTGATCACGGACATGACGAGGAGTATCGAAATGGTCGAGACATAAAGATTGATATATTGGACGACTATATTCGGACACCGGAAGGGTTCCGGGGAAGTATCGGATAAAACCGGAGCACCGGGGGTTACCGGAACCCCCCGGGGGGTTAATGGGCCTTATGGGCCTAATGTGGAGAAGAGGAAGGGGCTGCTAGGGCAGGCCGCGCGCCCCCTCTCCCCCTAGTCTGAGTTGGACAAGGAGGGAGGGGCGGCGCCCCCCCTTTCCTATTCTCCCTCCACCTCTCCTAGTTGGACAAGGAAGAGGGGAGGGGAGTCCTACTCCAGGTGGGAGTAGGACTCCTCCTGCGCGCCTCCATAGGGCCGGCCGCACCCCCCCCCCTTGGATCCTTTATATACGGGGGCAGGGGGGCACCCTAGAACACACAAGTTGATCTTCGTGATCGTTCCTTAGCCGTGTGCGGTGCCCCCTCCACCATATTCCACCTCGGTCATATCGTTGCAGTGTTTAGGCGAAGCCCTACATCGGTAGAACATCAAGATCGACACCACGCCGTCGTGCTGACGGAACTCATCCCCGAAGCTTTGCTGGATCGGAGCCCGGGGAGTGTCATCGAGCTGTACGTGTGCCAAGAACTCGGAGGTGCCAGAGTAACGGTACTTGGATTGGTCGGATCGGGAAGACGTACGACTACTTCCTCTACGTTGTGTTAACGCTTCCGTTGTCGATCTACAAAGGGTACGTAGATCACACTCTCCCCTCTCGTTGCTGTGCATCACCATGATCTTGCGTGTGCGTAGGAAAATTTTGAAATTACTATGTTCCCCAACAATGGCATCCGAGCCTAGGTTTTATGGTTTGATGTTATTTGCATGAGTAGAACACAAGTGAGTTGTGGGCGATATAAGTCATACTGCCTACCAGCATGTCATACTTTGGTTCGGCGGTATTGTTCGACGAGACGACCCGGACCGACATTACGCGTACGCTTACGCGAGACCAGTTCTCCCGACGTGCTTTGCACATAGGTGGCTTGCGGGCGACAGTCTCTCCAACTTTAGTTGAACCGAGTGTGGTTCCGCCCGGTCCTTGCGGAGGTTAAAACGGAGTCAAATTGACAAACTATCATTGTGGTTTTGATGCGTAGGTGAGATTGGTTCTTGCTTAAACCCGTAGCAGCCACGTAAAACTTGCAACAACAAAGTAGAGGACGTCTAACTTGTTTTTGCAGGGCATGTTGTGATGTGATATGGTCAAAACATGATGAGATATAAGTTGTTGTATGAGATGGTCATGTTTTGTTGAAGTTATCGGCAACTGGCAAAAGCCTTATGGTTGTCTCTTTATTGCATAATATGCAAGAGCCAAATAATTGCTTTACTTTATCGCTATGAGATAGCAATAGTTGCAAGAGCAATAGTTGGCGAGACGACCGTGTGACGACACATTGATATAGATCAAGATGATGGAGATCATGGTGTCATGCCGGTGACGATAGAGATCATGACAGTACTTTGGAGATGGAGATCAAAGGCGCAAGATGATGATGGCCATATCATGTCACATATTTTGATTGCATATGATGTTTATCTTTTATACATCTTATTTTGCTTAATTTGACGGTAGCATTTTAGGATGATCTCTCACTAATTATCAAGAAGTGTTCTCCCTGAGTATGCATCGTTGCGAAAGTTCTTCGTGCTGAGACACCACGTGATGACCGGGTATGATAGGCTCTACGTTCAAATACAACGGGTGCAAAACAGTTGCACACGCGGAATACTCAGGTTATACTTGACGAGCCAAGCATATACAGATATGGCCTCGGAACACGGAGACCGAAAGGTCGAGCGTGAATCATATAGTAGATATGATCAACACAGTGATGTTCACCAATGAAACTACTCCATCTCACGTGATGATCGGACATGGTTTAGTTGATTTGGATCACGTGATCACTTAGGGGATTAGAGGGATGTCTATCTAAGTGGGAGTTCTTAAGTAATATGATTAAATTGAACTTAAATTTATCATGAACTTAGTCCTGGTAGTATTTTGCAAATCATGTTGTAGATCAATAGCTCGCGTTGTTGCTTCCCTATGTTTATTTTGATATGTTCCTAGAGAAAATTGTGTTGAAAGATGTTAGTAGCAATGATGCAGATTGGATCCGTGATCTGAGGTTTATCCTCATTGCTGCACAGAAGAATTATGTCCTTGATGCACCGCTAGGTGACGGACCTATTGCAGGAGCAGATGCAGATGTTATGAACGTTTGGCTAGCTCAATATGATGACTACTTGATAGTTTAGTGCACCATGCTTAATGGCTTAGAATCGGGACTTCAAAAGACGTTTTGAACGTCATAGAACATATGAGATGTTCCAGGAGTTGAAGTTAATATTTCAAGCAAATACCCGAGTTGAGAGATATGAAGTCTCCAACAAGTTCTATAGCTAAAAGATGGAAGAGAATCGCTCAACTAGTGAGCATGTGCCCAGATTGTCTGGGTACTACAATCGCTTGAATTAAGTGGGAGTTAATCTTCCAGATAAGATAGTGATTGACAGAATTCTCTAGTCACCATCACCAAGTTAGTAGAACTTCGTGATGAACTATGATATGCAAGGGATAACGGAAACGATTCCCAAGCTCTTCGTAATGCGAAAATTGATGAAGGTAGAAATCGAGAAAAACATCAAGTGTTGATGGTAGACAAGACCACTAGTTTCAAGAAAAGGGCAAGGGGAAGAAGGGGAACTTCAAAAAGAACAACAAGCAAGTTGCTGCTCAAGTGAAGAAGCCCAAGTCTGATCCTAAGCCTGAGACTAAGTGCTTCTACTTCAAAGGAACTGGTCATTGGAAGCGGAACTACCCCAAGTGATTGGCGGATAAGAAGGATGGAAAAGTGAACATAAGTATATTCGATATACATGTTATTGATGTGTACTTTACTAGTGTTTATAGCAACCCCTCAGTATTTGATACTAGTTCAGTTGCTAAGATTAGTAACTCGAAATGGGAGTTGCAGAATAAACAGAGACTAGTTAAGGGTGAAGTGACGATGTGTGTTGGAAGTAGTTCCAAGATTGATATGATCATCATCGCACACTCCCCTATACTTTCGGGATTAGTGTTGAACCTAAATAAGTGTTATTTGGTTTTTGCGTTGAGCATGAATATGATTTGATCATGTTTTTTGCAATACGGTTATTCATTAAAGTCAGAGAATAATTGTTGTTCTGTTTACATGAATAAAACCTTCGATGGTCATACACCCAATGAAACAAGTTCATTGGATCTCGATCGTAGTGATACACATATTCATAATATTGAAACCAAAAGATGCAAAGTTAATAATGATAGTGCAACTTATTTGTGGCACTGCCGTTTAGGTCATATTGGTGTAAAGCGCATGAAGAAACTCCATACTGATGGGATTTTCAAATCACTTGATTATGAATCACTTGATGCTTGCGAACCATGCCTCATGGGCAAGATGACTAAGACTCCGTTCTCCGGAGTGAGCAACTGACTTATTGGAAATAATACATATTGATGTATGCGGTCCGATGAGTGTTAAGGCTCACGACAAGTATCGTTATTTTCTGAACTTCACAGATGATTTGAGCAGATATGGGTATATCTACTTGATAAAACATAAATCTAAAACATTTGAAAAGTTCAAAGAATTTCAGAGTGAAGTGGAAAATCATCGTGACAAGAAAATAAAGTTTCTACGATCTGATCGCGGAGACAAATATTTGAGTTACGAGTTTGGTCTTCAATTGAAACAATGTGGAATTGTTTCACAAACTCATGCCACATGGAACACCACAGCATAATGGTGTGTCCGAACGTCATAACCGTACTTTATTGGATATAGTGCAATCTATGATGTCTCTTACCGATCTACCACTATCGTTTTGGGGTTATGCATTAGAGACAGCTGCATTCACGTTAAAAGGGCACCATCTAAATCTGTTGAGACGACACCGTATGAACTCTGGTTTGGCAAGAAACCAAAGTTGTCGTTTCTCAAAGTTTGGGGTTGCAATGCTTATGTGAAAAAGTTTCAACCTGATAAGCTCAAACCCAAATCGGAAAAGTGAGTCTTCATAGGATACCCAAAAAGTTACTGTTGGGTGCACCTTCTATCACAGATCCGAAGGCAAGACTTTTGTTGCTAAATTCGGAAACTTTCTGGAGAAGGAGTTTCTCTCGAAAGAAGTGAGTGGGAGGAAAGTAGAACTTGATGAGGTAACTGTACCTGCTCCATAATTGGAAAGTAGTTCATCACAGAAATCTGTTCCTGTGACTACTACACCAATTAGTGAGGAAGCTAATGATGATGATCATGTAACTTCAGATCAAGTTACTACCGAAACTCGTAGGTAAACCAGAGTGAGATCCGCACCAGAGTGGTAAGGTAATCCTGTTCTGGAGGTCATGTTACTTGACCATGACGAACCTACGAACTATGAGGAAGCGATGATGAGCCCAGATTCCGATAAATGGCTTGAGGCCATGAAATCTGAGAAAGGATCCATGTATGAGAACAAAGCGTGGACTTTGGTGGACTTGCCCGATGATCGGCAAGCCATTGATAATAAATGGATCTTCAAGAGGAAGACGGACACGGATAGTAGAGTTACTATCTACAAAGCTAGAATTGTCGCAAAAGGTTTTCGACAAGTTCAAGGTGTCGACTACGATGAGAGTTTCTCACTCATATCTATGCTTAAGTCTGTCCGAATCATGTTAGCAATTGCCGCATTTTATGAAATCTGGCAAATGGATAAACAAAACTGCATTCCTTAATGGATTTAAAGAAGAGTTGTATATGATGCAACCAGAAGGTTTTGTCAATCCTAAAGGTGCTAACAAAATATGCAAGCTCCAGCGATCCATCTATGGACTGGTGCAAGCATCTCGGAGTTGGAATATACGCTTTGATAAGTTGATCAAAGCATATAGTTTTATACAGACTTGCGGTGAAGCCTGTATTTACAAGAAAGTGAGTGGGAGCACTACAACATTTCTAATAAGTATATGTGTATGACATATTGTTGATCGGAAATAATGTAGAATTATTCTGCAAAGCATAAAGGAGTGTTTGAAAGGATTTTTCAAAGAAATACCTCGGTGAAGCTACTTACATATTGAGTATCAAGATCTATAGAGATAGATCAAGACGCTTGATAAATTTTTTCAATAAGTACATACCTTGACAAGATTTTGAAGTAGTTCAAAATGGAACAGTCAAAGAAAAAGTTTCTTGCCTGTGTTACAAGGTGTGAAGTTGAGTAAGACTCAAATCCCGACCACGACAGAAGATAGAAAGAGAATGAAAGCCATTCCCTATGCCTCAGTCATAGGTTCTATAAAGTATGCCATGCTGTGTACCAGATCTATTGTATACCCTACACTGATTTTGGCAAGTGAGTACAATAGTGATCTAGGAGTAGATCACTGGACAACGGTCAAAATTATCCTTAGTGGAATAAGGATATGTTTCTCGATTATGGAAGTGAAAAAAAAGGGTTCGTCGTAAAGGGTTACGCCGATGCAAGTTTTGACACTAATCTAGAAGACTCTAAGTCTCGATCTAGATACATATTGAAAGTGGGAGCAATTAGCTAGAGTAGCTCCGTGCAGAGCATTGTTGATATAGATATTTGCAAAATACTTACGGATCTGAATATGACAGACCCGGTGACTAAAATTATCTCACAAGCAAAACATGATCACACCTTAGTACTCTTTGGGTGTTAATCACATAGCGATGTGAACTAGATTACTGACTCTAGTAAACCCTTTGGGTGTTGGTCACATATCAATGTGGACTATGGGTGTTAATCACATGGTGATGTGAATTATTGCTGTTAAATCACATGGCGATGTGAACTAGATTATTGACTCTAGTGCAAGTGCGAGACTGAAGGAAATATGCCCTAGAGGCAATAATAAAGTTATTATTTATTTCCTTATATCATGATAAATGTTTATTATTCATGCTAGAATTGTATTAACCGGAAACATAATACATGTGTGAATACATAGACAAACTTAGTGTCACTAGTATGCCTCTACTTGACTAGCTATTTAATCAAAGATGGTTATGTTTCCTAACCATGAACAAAGAGTTGTTATTTGATTAACGGGATCACATCATTAGGTGAATGATCTGATTGACATGACCCATTCCATTAGCTTAGCACCCGATCGTTTAGTATGTTGCTATTGCTTTCTTCATGACTTATACATGTTCCTATGACTATGAGATTATGCAACTCCCGTGTGCCGGAGGAACACTTTGTGTGCTACCAAACGTCACAACGTAAATGGGTGATTATAAAGGAGCTCTACAGGTGTCTCCAAAGGTAGATGTTGGGTTGGCGTATTTCGAGATTAGGATTTGTCACTTCGATTGTGGGAGAGGTATCTCTGGGCCCTCTCTGTAATGCACATCACATAAGCCTTGCAAGCATTGAAACTAATGAGTTAGTTACGAGATGATGTATTACGGAATGAGTAAAGAGACTTGCCAGTAACGAGATTGAACTAGGTATTGGATACCGACGATCGAATCTCGGGCAAGTAACATACCGATGACAAAGGGAACAACATATGTTGTTATGCGGTCTGACCGATAAACATATTCGTAGAATATGTAGGAGCCAATATGGGCATCCAGGTCCCGCTATTGGTTATTGACCGGAGATTTGTCTCAGTCATGTCTGCATTGTTCTCGAACTGTAGGGTCCGCACGCTTAACGTTACGATGACAGTTATTATGAGTTTATGCATTTTTGATGTACCGAAGTTAGTTCGGAGTCCCGGATGTGATCACGGACATGACGAGGAGTCTCGAAATGGTCGAGACATAAAGATTGATATATTGGACGACTATATTCGGACACCGGAAGGGTTCCAGGGAAGTATCGGATAAAACCGGAGCACCGGGGGGTTACCGGAACCCCCCGGGGGGTTAATGGGCCTTATGGGCCTAATGTGGAGAAGAGGAAGGGGCTGCCAGGGCAGGCCGCGCGCCCCCTCTCCCCCTATTCCGAATTGGACAAGGAGGGAGGGGCGGCGCCCCCCCTTTCCTATTCTCCCTCCACCTCTCCTAGTTGGACAAGGAAGAGGGGAGGGGAGTCCTACTCCCGGTGGGAGTAGGACTCCTCCTGCGCGCCTCCATAGGGTCGGCCGCACCCCCCTTGGATCCTTTATATACGGGGGCAGGGGGGCACCCTAGAACACACAAGTTGATCTTCGTGATCGTTCCTTAGCCGTGTGCAGTGCCCCCCTCCACCATATTCCACCTCGGTCATATCGTTGCAGTGTTTAGGCGAAGCCCTACGTCAGTAGAACATCAAGATCGACACCACACCGTCGTGCTAACGGAACTCATCCCCGAAGCTTTGCTGGATCGAAGCCCAGGGAGCGTCATCGAGCTGTACGTGTGCCAAAAACTCGGAGGTGCCGGAGTAACAGTACTTGGATCGGTCGGGTCGGGAAGACGTACGACTACTTCCTCTACGTTGTGTTAACGCTTCCGTTGTCGATCTACAAAGGGTACGTAGATCACACTCTCCCCTCTCGTTGCTGTGCATCACCATGATCTTGCGTGTGCGTAGGAAAATTTTGAAATTACTACGTTCCCCAACAGTACACACCCCGGGGGCTCCTCCCGGAGGGGAGCCCCCTCCCACGTACCAGTGGAAGCACCATGCTCCGCGCTGGCTGACGACACTACCGAGGAGCGGCTATGCCCATACACATGCGGAAGCGCTATGCTCCGCGCTAGTGATAAACAACTGAGGGTGGCCCCCGGGCCGCATCAACCTCAGGGAGGCCAGAGCTCAGTGTCTAGCCTCATCGCAACGCCTCCCCTCGGGAGTGCCGCGCGAGGGGGCTGGGCACGGGGGCTGCGCCTAGGTCACGCCCAGACGTACGCCACCCAGCCAGGCCCCTCGGGCCTGGTTCGTCGCGCGTCTCTCCCCGAGCAGAGCCAAGGTATGAAGGCCGTTTGAGCGTCAAGGGGGACCCCTGGGCATCGCAACTCAGGGGCCTAACTGGTCCCGTAGCCCCTCACTCCTTAGTTCCGAAAGGCTAATGCTGGGTGAGGCACGCGCGGGGCCGGGCTCTGCAGACGTAGAACGGTGGTCCCACTCGCATCTCACCTCATCACTTGCTATTTGCGCGTCAAGGGGGACTCCTGAGCATCGCGACTCGGGAGCCTAACTGGCTCCGTAGCCCCTCACTCCTTTGGTCCCGTCCTGGTTTCCGGTCGGGGCTAATGCTGGGTGAGGTACGTGCAGAGTTGGGCTCTGTAGACGTAAAACGGAAGATCCACCTACATCACACCTCCCTACTTGTTGTTCGTGCGCCAAGGGGGACTCCTAAGCATCGCGACTCAGGAGCCTAACTGGCTCCGTAGCCCCTCACTCCTTTGGTCCCGTCCTGGTTTCCGGTCGGGGCTAATGCTGGGTGAGGTACGCACGGGGCCGGGCTCTGCCGGCATAGAACACAAGCAAGTAGGGAAGAAAAGCATAAAATTCAAGGAACTTAAAAGCAAACATTACAGTCCATACTGTCGTCTCAATACCAAATGCGAGTTTAAACGCCTCCCCGAGGCACGATGCATGTGCAGGAATTAAAAGTAGGGCAGGAGCAGTAGCGGAGTCACTTGGCGGTAGTGGAGCAGCGCGGGTGGCCCCGCCTCATGGAGCAGCAGGACTGGAAGCATCCTGCTTCGACTTGGTACTGAAGGCCCGGAACTTCCCCATCAGAGCCTCCGTGCGACCCTTCACGGCCTCGGCAGCGGCGGCAGCACCCTCGCCGCTTACTGGCTCCAACAGGCTGTCGAGGCCGGTGCTGGGGTCGCGAAGGTAGATGTGGGTGAAGACCCGCGTCATCATAGCAGAAGACAGGACACGCGCCTCGGCCTCGGCCGTGGGGCCAAGGCCAAGGGTGACATCCTCAAGAGCACGAACCAGGAAGGGAAGCAGCTTGGCGAGGCCGTCCTCGGCGCCGGCCAGCGGGCTCTCCAGGCCACTGGCGTAGAACATCTTCAGTGAAGCACGAGCCTTCTTCTCCATGTCTGCGAAGGCCACGCGATCCTCGGCAAGAACCTTGGCCTTGCTTTCCAACTCGACCTTCGTCGCCTCCAACTCCTTCCCCAGCTCACCTAGGCGGTTGCGGTGCTTCTTGAACTTGGCCTCCCGACCCTCGATGGCCACCTCGCGAGCCTTCATACCTTCTTCTTGCTCCCGGTGAAGACGAACCTCTTTCGCGAGCTGGTCCCGCAGGCCTTGCAGATCGTCCTCCAGCGCCTTGCAACAATCGCGGACTTCAACCACCTCCCCCAGGGCTGCGTCACGAGTAGCCTTCGTCTCAAGGATGGCCTGCCTATCCTCGTCGCAGGCCGTCGAGGCTTGAACCAGCGCCGCCCGGATCGAGGCGTCGGAGCGAATCCATCCTCAAGCTAGCTCCAAGCGCCCGACCACCAGGCGAGGGTCGGCGCCAAGAAGATCCTGCCGCAGCCGGTCCAGTCCTGCAACAGCATGCTCCAGGACGGCAGGAGGAGTTGGAGAAACAATAGTCGGCGGAACGGGGGAAGAAGGCGGCGACAGCAAGACCACAGCGTCCTGAGGTGGAGCCCGCTGCGCCCCAGCGGTTGTGGTGGTGGTAGTGGGCAAAGGCACCACAGGAGTCACTTGGGCCATGGGGGCTGAGCTCACCCCAGCCAGCTCAGCCAGGCCTCGCGAGGACGACCGGGCAGGAGAAGCCCGCGCGCCGCGGTCACCCTCCTCCACAGGCGGAGGCGCTACCGCGGATGGAGCCACAGGAGCCCCCTTCGGCTTCTTCGCCGCGGGCTCTAGCCTATTCAAGAGATTCGAACGTCAAGCCTCGGCAGCGGAACAAGAAATAAAGACAAGGGTCAATCACTTACGGGTCATCGCCGGTGAGCTCGGGCAGCCTCCGGCCAAACATGAAGCCTGACAGCCGGCTGGAAGGGTCAACCTCGGAAGCAGAAGGCGCGTCTGCAGATTGCCTCTGGGCAGGGGCAGACCCGCGGGAGATCAGCCCGGTCCTGTCCTTCTCCGGGATCAGGGGCAAGCTCCCGCCGACCTGCTCGTCTCCATCCTCGTCATCATCGCTCGAAGAAAGGCGGAGATTGCGGGGCCTGCGCCGGGGGAGGGGAGCCCTCGACTCTCCGTCGGTCGCCTCGGAGTCGGGCCCCTTTTCCCGCTCCTCTTCGTCCACCTCCTTGCTGGAGTCGCTGGAGGGCACGTCCACCAGTCCCTCGGAAGCCGCCACGGGCACGAGCCCGTCCCCGTTAAAAACGGGAATGGACTCCACCACATGCTCCCAGTCGTCGCGAAGGAACAAGGGCTTGGGAGCGCCCTCCAACCTTGCCACCTCGCCCCCGACCAGAGATTGGAGGACCGCGGCCAAATCTTCGCCGCTCAAGGCCGCGGGGCTCGGATGAGGCCTCCACATCGGGGGTGAGTACTGCCGGAGTGGAGCCAGCTGGTGCTCCAGGAACTCCCTCAGCAGCAACGCACCGTTCAACTTCGCCGCCGCCGTGCTGACCGGCCTCAGGTCCGCGTCCATCTTCTCCAACACTAGTTTTGCGCGGGGGTCCGTGAGCTCCGCTCGGCACCAGTCGCTGGAGCTCGCGAGCTGCTCCGTGGGCAAGATCAGCCTAGGGTGGATGCGCCCGGCATCTACCAAGACCTACTTGCTCCTGAAGCCCTCAATCCTCTTCCCGGGATTCGAGATGGCAATGGTGCCACCGTACGCGACGAAGCTCGCGCACGCGGAAGGAGAACCGCGAGAGACCCGGAGGGAGAAGTAGTGGCGCAGCAAGGCCACTAAAGGCTGCACCCCTACGTGGGCCTCGCAGTAATAAGAGAAGATCGCCAGGAGAAGGACGGAGTTGGGGTGGAGATGCAGAGCCTGCAAGTTGTAATGGCGGAGGACAGAGAAGAAAAACTCGGAGAAGGGAGGCACCAGGCCCGCAGCAATGGAGCTTACAAAGAGAGGATAAAAGGTGCTCCCTCGGCCCTCAGGGGTGGTGGAGCCGGCCTTGAACACCTGCGCCCCATTGATGCCCTGCGCCGCCGCCATCCGGCGCAGCCGGGCAAGCCCCGCCTTGGACACGTTCGGCAAGTCCAGAGCAGGTGAGTACCAAGCTTCGGCCGGAGACTGACGAGGTGCCATGGCTTCCTAGGTCACGCAGCCGGAGTAGATCTGGAAATTTGGAGGAAGAAAGGGGAGGCGCAAGAAAGAGGATCTGAGTAGCAACCGGAGAAAGCAAAAGGCGAAGTCTGGGAAGATGCTGCTCCTTTATCAACCTGCGCGGTTGCTGGAGCACTTGCGTCCAATCAACCGCCACGCGGTGCCCAAGGCCGCAGGCTGTTAGGGCTCGCGGCGCTTCACCCTTGCCCTTTCGCCTCTCAGCACGGCCAAGTCCGGGCGCGCCTTGGGCCCGGGGGCTACTATCGGCGTTCTGGGAACGGGGGTCCCCAGACTTGCCTGCCTGCGGCCTGCGGCGTGGCTCAAAGGGGGCCCAGCACGGCCCATCTTCATCAACACAAGACTCAAGACCCTCGCAAGGGGCCAAGCCTCGTGGGGCGAACGACACGGAGCTTCCTCAGGCACAGCATCGTCAGGCTGGCTCGCGAGGAGGCGGAGAGATCAAGGCGGAGTACCTGATGAGGTGCCCGTGGCGCAAGCCATGACGACTCAGGGCGCCAGCCCGCACAGCGTCCTCCTTTCCTCTTTGGTGCAAAGGGGGCAAGCGCAGCCGCGGAGTACCGAGGCATCAGGCAAAGGTTGCCATTTCGGTGCAACGAGACCAAGACCAGGAGGACTACGAGACAGAGGTCACCGTGGAGCCCAAGACGGCGTCATCACCAGAGCTTTGCGCAGGCGAAGACTGCTTTTGTCAGGATAGTTGATACTTGCTGTCCCCCTTCAAATTAGCCCGCCATTGTTGGCTCCCTTCCCGCTCGATATTTGGGAAGAGGACCAGGGCCTCTATAAATAGGACCAGCCACCCACATAGCAAGGGGGCGAGTAAGAGTAAGGTAGTGAGAGAGAGAGAGAAAGAGAGAAAGGTGGTTGAACTCCTCCCAGCAGTTCATCACCCCAGCCAAGAACAGACCCTCGCGAGGCTGTTCTTCCTTGTATTGTTCATCATCATCCGCCCCAAGAGGCAATCCACCCACCACACACTGGAGTAGGGTATTACACCACAACGGTGGCCCAAACCAGTATAAACCTTGTGTCTCTTGTGCAGTTCTTTCAGTAGTATAGATCTTCGCGAGACGGAGAGGTAGAAGACGTAATCTCCGCGCGCACCCCAGTGTTCGAACCTTAAGGGTCTGCCGGAACCCGAAATCCAACAACCTAGGCTTGGAGCAACGATGGCATAGCCATGGAGAAGAGATCGAGCAATAGGCCCTAAAAAATCCCATATATTTACATGACAACAGGACCTGGCTAGATCCATCTCTTCTTGGAAAAGATCTCTTGATTCAGTGAAGCAATGAAACTGACACCATAATATTTTGAATTAAAATCAGAAATCATTTTCCTCTCTTGGCTAAGTAAAAGGAAGCTTGTATGTAAAACAATTATTTGGTAACTGATATCATCAAGAAAGCTGTGTTTCTATCATGTTTTCACCTGCATACGTGATGCATAGCAGTACACCATTATGTAAGAACTAGAGCTCGAATTTACATGAGTCCATTAGTCTCCAGATCTAGCAATGGCTCCTATAAGTATGCAATTCCTATAATGCAGTTATATTCTAGACAAGGTCCTGATAAAGAACTTGATTACTACCAGGATAACAAGGTGCTAATGAATAAAAATAGAAGGTGCCAATGAACTAAAATAATAGAAGGTGCTAATGATTTATGTTTCTTAACTAAAATGCAAAAGTTGAAACAACCGTTTTCAGTCAAGCATTGACGCAAACACTTTTTTTTGCAGGGAGGCGCAAACACTTGTTTGGCACACATACAACACATCTGATTACCCGAGTCAACACACACGCACAACACACATGTTTGTCGGTCGGCCGGCCGCACGTGCCCTTAGTCATCCATCCAACACGCATACCACATCGGCAGCATCATGCATGCACAAGCCAGAATTTGTATGGGGCATTGGACACTGAGGCGGCCATTACAACAACGATCGAATGATTGCAGTCAGCCTGCTATAATGTGCCCCAGAAATCAGGCTTGCTCTACAATTCCTATTGTATAGTGAGTCATGCATGAACAAAATCCCATGTGCAGAACCCTAATGTATAGGATTGAGAACCGTAAGGCATGAACAAAATCCCCTGTATAGTTCAGCAATAGGAAATCCCCTGAACAAAATCCCTTGCCCTTTTGTTGGAACTACAAAAGAAACTCAGTTTGGTATGTTGCAGATTGGTATGTCAGTATGTCACACACTATGGCAATACTTTTACTCAGTTTCTTCAGTTATCAAATCTTACTTGAAAGAACACCTAAATTTATACTCCTTCATCTTCTTCATGCAAGGCATATTTTGATTGCTCAAATCCAAGTACTGATTGTACAGTGGGTTCATTTAACACAACGGTGAACATTTTCATGCCCCGGTGATCTGATACTTCTATCTCCGCTACAGTTTTACTGTGATTCAAATAGGGCATGGAGGCATTAGGCATTACCAAAAAAAAGACAGAGAACTGCCATAATTTACAACAGGCTTTTGGTTTCTGAAACTCTATTGCATTAAGTGGGTTCCAAAAAAGAAACAAAGAGGAGTTTACTAACTTTGAGTTGTAGATGAAGAGTGCAGACCAAAGTGTAGTTGTCATGCACATAGTATTAAGTTCACTTGTTAGGGATTGCCAGCCAGGTAACGATTACCAAATCAATTGATCTCCAATTTCATAAGTTAGTTCGGCGAGGCATCGATCCACCCAAATTTAATAGAAGTTAAAATCCTGAAAACAAAAAAACATTTTAGAGTCGTGAAACAAGTGAATCTTCTAACCATACAAGTAAATCTTAAATTATGCTATACACTTGGTTTTGACACCATAAACAAAGTTTCAGACAACTACATGGAAATATTCTTTCTCTTTCAATAGCCATGATCTATGAAATATACAATTGTTACAAATAATATCAGTATTAGCTTACTTATAATTACTACTGTAGCCTTGACAACCCATAGCTCATAGATGAATCCATTGGTGACACTCTACTACCATTGATGAATCCATTAGGAGTGCGCCTACTGAATCAGCACATCTTGCCATGATCGTCCAGTTCTCTGCTAACATACATTCCAATGCTTGTAGTAGGTTGAGTTCTTCCTAGAGGCATCTTGCAAAAAGAAACTTACTTGCAACGGAGGCGGCGTGGTGGCATGGCGGCGTGGCGGAGGCCAAGCTGCAGCTCCGGAGGCGGAGAAGGGTGCGGCGGGGTGGCTCCTGCGGCTGGGGAGGCGGCGACCCCCAGCGCCGCGGGAGGCGGTGAAGGGTGCGACGGGGCGGCTCCCGCGGGTGGCGAGGCAGCGACCCGCGGCGGCTCCCGTGGCTCTGGCAGTGCGAGGCGACGGTGAAGGGCGCGGCTTCCCGTGGCTCGAGGCGAGCCTGCAGCGAAGGGCGTGGTTGAGGGAGGTGAACGGCGTGGGAGGAGGAGGGGAGGTCGTGCGGGAGGAGAAGGAGGAGGTCGTGTGGGAGAAGGAGGAGGTCGTGCGAGCGAACGGTTCTTTTTTTTCTATGGGGCAGATTAGCGATCGACCGATTATGGTTTATTGCGTGGTTGGAAGCATTAAACACAGAAGGATTAAGGGCCATTAGATTTTGATGATGGATGGATGTGATTGTTTGGATCTGCCCCTCTCTTCCTTTTATAGTGGTAGTAGATAGAGGCAATCTCCTTGTCAATCTTCTGGGCTTCTCTGATCTTGTCCATCAACATAGATTGAATCTCCAATGCTGCTACATAGCCTCTCGGAACTACATCCAAACATAGCTCATGAAGATTCTCGGCTAACTCCCTTGGTAAATCTCTCTTCATTAAGGTGTTGACATGACTTTTACGGCTCAACGCGTCAGCTACTATGTTAGCCTTTCCGGGGTGATAATGCAACCTCATATCATAATCCTTCATGAGTTCCAATCATATCCTTTGTCTGAGGTTCAACTCCTTCTGTGTGAAAATATACTTCAAACTCTTGTGATCCGTGTACACCTCACAATGGTTTCCAATGAGAAAATGTCTCCAGGTTTTCAATGCATGCACTACGGCTGCTAACTCCAAATCATGCGTAGCATAATTTAACTCATGAGACTTAAGCTGTCGTGAGTCATAGGAAACAACTCTTCCTTCCTACATAAGCATTGCTTCGAGTCCTTGACGTGAAGCGTCACAATACACCTCATAATCCTTGGTCTGATCTGGCAAAATCAACACAGGTGATGTAACCAAGCGTTTCTTCAACTCCTGGAAATTGGCCTCACATTCCTCAGTACATATGAACTTGGTATCCTTTTTCAACAACTCCGTCATAGGCTTTGCAATCTTCGAGAAATTCTCAATGAATCTCCGGTAGTATCCTGCGAGTCCAAGAAAACTCTGGATCTCTCCAACTTTTGTTGGGGTTCCCAATTGGTCACAGTATCAACTTTAGTGGGACCTACTGCTATACCTTCTCCCGATATAACATGTCCGAGAAATCCAACTTCCTTCAACCAAAACTCACATTTGCTAAACTTGGCATATAATTGATGTTCTCTCATCTTTCCAAGAACCAAATGCAAATGCTCCTTATGCTCCTCTTCATTCTTTGAGTAAACCAAGATATCATCAATGAACACTACGACGAACTTATCCAGAAACTCCATAAACACCTTGTTCATCTTGTTCATAAAATATGCAGGTGCGTTAGCCATACCAAATGACATAACGGTATACTTGTACAGCCCATACCTGGTGGTAAAAGCCGTCTTAGGTATACCCTGTTCTCAAATCTTCAACTAGTGATATCCTGATCGCAGATCGATCTTTGAAAATACCTTAGCTCCTTGCAATCGATCAAACAGATCGTTGATCATCGGTAGTGGGTACTTGTTCTTGATGGTTACTTCATTCAATCCTCGATAATCAACAACCATCCTTAACGATCCATCCTTCTTCTCCACTAGGAGTACTGGCGATCCCCAAGGTGAAGAACTTGGGCGAATATATCCCTTATCCAGTAACTCCTTAATCTGCTTCTTAATCTCCACGAAATCTTTTGCAGGCATCCTATATAGTCTCTTCGATATTGGCCCTGTGCCTGGCAAAAGCTCAATGAAAAACTCAATATCTCTATCCGGTGGCATGCCTGGCAATTCCTCTGGAAATACATCCGAGAAATCCTTCACCACTGGTACTCCCTCTTGCACAACTACTGTTAAACAATTTACTTGAGTCCTCTTTGGCACATGCTGGGATACATGCTTGATCCTTCTTCCTTCTGGCGTTGTAAGCATAACTGACTTACCGGCACATTCAGTATTCCCTTCATACTTTGATAACCAATCCATGCCTAATATCACATCCAATCCTTGAGATTCCAACACTATTAGGTGTGAGGGAAATACGTAGTTACCAATCCTTAATGGTAACTGATCACACCATAGGCTGGCCATATACTCCGCTCCTGGTGAGCTTACTAACATTGGTGTTCTAAGGGCTTGGGTTGGTAGCTTATACTTATCCACAAATCCCCTTGATATGTATGAATGCGATGCACCAGTATTAAAAAGAACGAGTGCAGAAATGACTTAACCAAAAACTTACTGATTACTGCATCCGGCTGCTCTTCAACCTCCTCCACGTTAACGTGGTTCACCTGTCCCCTGTTGAAAGGGTTCGACTTCTTCCCAGAGCGTCCATTGCCATTTCCATTCTGTGATTCAGGACATTCGTTGGCATAATGTCCGGTCTTCTGGCACTTAAAACAAGTAACTTGGCTCAGGTCTTTCTTGGCTGGGGTCGATGGGTTGGTGCGGTTCTGGCCGTTGCTTCCTCCATTCCCATTACCATTCTTGGCGCCATTATGCTTGTGCGAGCTACCTCCTCCATGGGTATACTGAAAATGTCCTCCTGGTCTAGGGGTAAAGCGTGGCTTCTACTGAGCTCCTAAATTGTACTTTCCTTGTCCATACTTCCTCTTGCGATTCTCAATCTGCTGCTGCCTCCCTTCAATCATGAGAGCACAATCTACCAACTCTTGGTAATTGTTGAAGGTTGCTATCATCAACTGCATGCTCAACTCATCATTCAGTCCTTCCAGAAACTTCTCCTGCTTAGCTGCATCAGTAGCAACGTCATCTGGGGCATAACGTGCTAACTAACTAAAGTCCTCCACATACTGGCCAACTATTCGTCCTCCTTGGCGCAAGTTGCGAAACTCTCACTTCTTCATGGCTATAGCTCCTGTTGAAACATGGGCAGTACGAAAAGCCTGCTGAAACTGGTCCCATGTGATAGTGTCGACAGGTAAAGTGGCTGTGAAATTCTCCCACCATGATGTTGCGGGTCCTTCAAGCTGATATGCAGCAAACTTCATTTTTTCCGCATCCATGCATCCCGCCGTGGTCAACTCCCTTGCTGTCTTGCGGAGCCAATCATCTGCTACTATCGGCTCGGTGCTACTAGAAAACACCGGCGGATTCAGCCTAAGAAAATGGGATAAGTGATCAACAGGTGGTGGTGGTGGTGGGTTTTTGTTGTTGTTCCCCTGATTCTGATTCTAGACTAGCAACTGCATCAATGTGTTCTGCTGCTAGATTAGCTGGGTGAGCTCCGGTGGGAAGGTAAATCCGAGGTCATGTCTCGAAGGCATCTAAGGGTTTAGAAAAGATGAGATTTGAGAATAGAGGGGGCCTAAAGAGAAAACACTACCCATATGCACATGAGACAAAAGCAAAAAATTCACTTCATTCAATCAATCAAACAAGGGCATACAATCGATCTAACTATCGCAAAAGTGCTTGGACTACTATATTTACATGGTGGATTACTACTACTGTTGGGGTGGTCTACTAGAAATATTCTTTGGTTGCAGACTCCATGATATATACTCCAGCTTCATCAACATAGTCATCATCGTTATCATCTGGATCCGAGTCGGTGTCGTCGATGATGATGTAGTCTTCTGGGCGAATCTCCTTGGGTTCTTCGTCTTATTCTACTGGTGTAGGTCCTCCCATGAATATTCCAATCTTCTTGATCAGATCGTCATTCTTTTCCACTAACACTTCAATTTCTTCTTCATAATTTTCACGTGTAGCCTTGAGTTCTTCCTCCAGTTCCTTGATTCTTGTCCTCGCCTAATTCAGATCTATCATGTCGGCGCACATCTGGTTATCCTAACATCGAATGTGTTGGTTTAACTCCTGGATAAAAGCTGCAACTGATCTATCCTTCCTGGTACTGATCATCTCCCAGTGCTCATCTCGGCGCCCACAAATCTGGTAGATAGTATCCTTGAGATCATTGCGGTAAACTTCTCCAATGCGTCCCATGGCGATGTGAGCTGCCATGCTCTTTCCTAGATTCCAAGTTGGTGCATCAAAAGAAAACTCTATGTGCTCAGTGACTGGCATGAACGTCCTTCCTGGAACTTGAACTTGAATCATCCAGCGCTCTTCTTCAGGTAGAGTGGCGTTGTAGGTTCCGGTGAAACTTGGTACTCCTATGTTCAGATATCTAGTGACTTCCTTCAAGTGACGTCCAAAGGGTGTATCTTCATCTGGTTGTGTGGACTTGTTCCTTGCATACGCCATCCTAAAAGAGTAGAAAAGCTGAGAAGTTAGAATGAGAAGAGAGTGAATAGTGATCTAGGTCTTTAGCTTAGTGGTCGTGTCCTACAGTCAGCGTGGGCTCTGATACCATCTTGTAGCGACCAGACCTTAAACGGTCCAATCTCTGTGCTCCGGTGTCATCCCTGGATCAGTAATGCTGACACCACACAGTACTTGAAGGATTTATAACAGAGTAGCAATCACACACTTATTACATCGAGAGTCTCAAAAGAGAGCTTAATACAATAATAATGGCTTAAGGCCATCTAATAACGATAACAGCAGAAGGCTTGGAAGATAAGTGAGTCCATCAAATCCAACGACATCACTGAGTATAGAACCATGACCTAAAGGCACCTTAATCATCGTCTGAAAAGTCTGCAACATTAACGTTGCAGCCCGAAACGGGTCAGCACATGGAATATGCTGGCAATGTAACACATAGAGAGTACTGGAATGAAATAGTCTATACTATATGCATATATGGCTGGTAGAAGGCTCTATGGTTACAGTTTTGCGTAAAGCCAATTTTTCCCTACTGCAAAGGAATAGATTTTATTTAACTACCAAGGTAGTTGTTAAATATTGAGAATGGTTGACAGCATTCTCAATCCCAAATAAGCATCAACATTATTCAAAACCTGACAAAATTAATTTTAGAGTAACATGTTGAGATTCACATGATAATCCAGGTACTAGATACTCAAGATGTCCATAACCGGGGACACGGCTAACCATGATTAGTTTATACACTCTGCAGAGGTTTGAGAAACGGACTTTTCCCCACAAGACTCGATCTCCTCCGTTGGATTTCTCGGACACAGGGTGTTTGAGAAACAGATGACCGAGACATAGTCTTTCAGAAGCGCTAGCACCTTACGAACGGGTAGACCATACCAACGTACATCCCCTACATCTGCTAGTCTACCACTGTAAGAGTTCGCACCGATTAGTCAACTATGCTAGAGCCCATAATATCTTGTGGCTGCACACGGAAGTTTCTAGCATGAATAATCTCATGATCCCTTTGAGCCTGGGTGGCAGTCCAAAAGAAAACAGGCAATCGCTGGAATACCCAGGTGCCTCAATCCACCCAAATGTGTGTTTAAGTTGCCACCTTAGATAAACCATTAATTTAACAAACTCACACCTGTCATGGATTTCACTCACCCAATCCACGTCTACTAGCATAGCATAGCAATAATAAGCAAATGTAGAAGTAACTCCCAAAGGTTTGATAATAAACAGGTAATAGGTTCTACCTCAACTACTCCCCAAACCCACAATTTATTTAGATCCTAATCATGCAATGTGTGAGGATTGATCTAATGCAATAAAACTAGGTAGTAGGATATATGATCAAAGTTTTACTTGCCTTGCTGATGATTCGGCAAACCTAGCGATTCTAAGTAGCAAGCGGTGCACTCCGGGTACTCTATCGCAAACAAACAAGCACACAATAAGTACTCAACTAATGCACAGGTAAAACTCGAATAAGAGATCTAACCAGAAAGTTCAACTTAAGAACTCCGGTTGGCAAAAAGAATCAAAACGAACGAAGCAACGAAAGACAAACGGCAAAAGAAACAAGCTTTGTTTACTATTCTGGATCTAGGGCAATTTTTGCAGTGGCAAAAACTTGTTTGAGTTGGTTAAACGGAAAGAGGGTTTGGAGACGAAACTCTAGGCGCTTGAATCGCCTAATTCCGATAAACGAGCGAAAAGATAAACTAAAACGAACATCGGATCAGGGATCGCGATCACAAAAAACCGCGGATTTAATCCGAGAAAAAGAAAAACGACGAACAGGTTAACGAACGAACATTCATTAACGGGAACTAAACGAAAAACACGTTCATTAAAACGAGTGGACGAGTGGGCGCTCGCCAAATAAATAAACCGGAGAAAAACCGATCTATTAAAAAAACGAAAAGGAGGGTTTTCAAAAAAACCGAAACGGCTTTTTCTTATAAACCAGCCGGCGGCTACCTCGGCGGCGGTGCTCCGGCGATACTCCGACAGGGCGGCGGGTGGCGCGAGGCGGCGGGGCGGCGGCTTCGGGCGACGCG
>NC_057800.1:141182734-141228043 GCF_018294505.1 Triticum aestivum
GCGGCGGGGTGAGGAGGGGGCGGCGGCGGGGCGGCTATTTAAGAGAGGGAGGGGGGCGGACTTGGGGAGGGGGTCGGGCTGCGGCGAGGCGGCTCCGGCTCGGACTCCTCCCAAGTCCGGCGGCTACTCGAGCGGGAGGCGGTGGTGGCTGGGCCGGCCTGGCTCGGCTGGGCCCTTGGCCTAGTCGGGCGCGGGGGTTTTTTTTAAACAATTTCGCTACGCCTAAAAAGAATTCTAACAAATAAATAAAAATCTAACAATGCCAAAACAAATTTTCTCTGTCTAAATAAAATATTTAGAACATGACGAACATTTTTTTGGCTCTAAATGCAATTTTTGAAAACGTGCAATTTTTCCTAAATTCAAATAAAATAGTAACTAAACCAAATAAAATCTTATTTGATTTTTTTATTAAATCCTCAATATTTCTTTATTTTGGGTAAGTCATTTTATTCCCTCTCTCATATTTTGATAATAGAAATAAATGAAGATAAAATAATTAAAATCAAATGATCCCTATTTCAAAATTTGAGAAAACTCAAATATAAAAATAACGAAATCCCCAACTCTCTCCGAGGGTCCTTGAGTTGCGTAGAATTTTTAGGATCAACCAGAATGCAATAAAATATGCTATGCAATGTTGATCTAGTGTATAACATTCCAAATTGAAAATTTGGAATGCTACACCCTCTCTCCAGATCTAAAAAAGACGGCCCCTCTCTCCCTCCTCACCGGTGGTCACAGATCCGCCGGGGAAGAAAAGGACGTGCAGCATTGACGCACTCGTCGTCGGCGAGCGAGGTCACGCAGTGACGACAAGGCCATCCTCTTAGACCTAGCGCCTGCGCGGGATGGCCTCCGTCCCCAAGCTCGCTGCCGTAGTGTGTGCGGAGGACGACGACCACGAGCGAAGCCACTTCCCGCCGGCCCTCAGGTATGCTACCTCTTTTCGAACCATAACCTTTTTCTATTGCCCCATCTGCCACGTCATTGCATGTGGATCTTTTTCCACTCCACCATCTTCCCAATTTGCTATCCTCTGCTCTGCTGGCCACGCAGACGAAAACCATAATTTGCACTATTAAAGGAAACCCTACTTCATGCAGACTAATCCATCTCTGGGTTGAATAAGGAAACGAAGGGAGACTGTACTGTCCAAGAGAGTAGGCATCGAACCCGCATCTAGGTTGAAAAGGGGAACATCACTAGCTAAGGAACGAGTCTCGTGTCTCTTGGTTGAACAAGGGTAGAAAGGCATGACAACGCAATAGAGAATGACCAGGTCGATCGGTTTGTTGTCCTCGCATAGGAAAAAGGTTGCTAAAGAGAACAAAAATGGGACGTAATCCATATATGCTGCCTGGATATTTGTTACTCTGGGCAACCATACCTCCCTCACCACTCTGCGTCCATGGAGGTACGTCGTACTGGTGCACCCACTGTCCGAATGGGCCTCCCATGCTCTTATTGCCACTTTTTTTTGCTGTTAGTATAATGCCAGCAGTCAAGTAAAGCAATGCTACTGCTGAAGTGATGCCACATTTAACTAATGCCGCTCTTAGTCTAATGCCACCGATAAATTTAAGCCATTCCATTTAATGTCACTGGATTATTTCAGGGTTAGCTGTTGATTGTGGATGTATTAAAGATTTTTCAGCTAAGGCATTCTAATGTTGTTGCACAGCCAGTATACCAATGATGAAACTTGTTACTACCTTCAGATTTTTGCACCGTTAATGCTTATAGATTACATACCTCACTTTCATGAGATAAGTTAATTTATTTGTACAGTGTCACCAAAATGCCAAGGCGTTGATGTCATTTTATTTTGGTTAAACTGCACAGACAATTATGAAGACAAGAGGAAAGGTCAAGAGTGGGCACCTCCTCCTCCGGCTGTTCTCTTGATTCGTTCGATCAAGTTTTTATGTTTGATCGATTATCAAGATTGGGATAGCCATTTTTAAGGTCCCCCCGAGTTCGAAATGATATTTACCTTGGAGGTACATGGTTTGCAATTTTTTCATACTGTCATTAGTTAATAATGCTAGTTACCTTCAGACTTTTGTACTTGGTTTAATGCTCATGCACAGCTAGTATACCAATGCTGAAACATGTTACCTTTACATTTTGTATTGTTAATTCTTATAGAAACCTTCCAGTGCTAGAGTTTATTGAAATCTGTTCAGTAAAACCATTGTACTGTACCCTGTAATAAACTAACTACTCTACTATTGCACTAGCCACTGGATTAGTGTATATTTGTAGTATTTGAATGGTGTTGCTTTAGCGTATGGACATAAATAAAGTGTGGCAAGCTTTCCCAGATATGTGCTCAAGAAAACTACTACCTGTTTTTCTAAATACTAGACGTTTGGGTACTTTAAATTGAACCGCGAAAACGTCTTATATCAAGGAACAAAGGGTGTAGAGTTCACTCAAATTATCCCAGTAAAGCTAGTCACACCTTTGTTAAAATTAATGTTTATTATGTTATCGGAGGAGGTCTGTATGTTTGTCTCTAATGCCTGTCGACTACATACCTGACATCATGATGTAATGTTAAGTCATTTCCTTTTGTACAGTGTCACTGAATTGTCAAGGCGGTGATGGCATTTTATTTTAGTAGAACTGCACAAAATTTGCTTAAAAGAAGAGGAAAGGTCAGGAATGGCTCAGTTTTTCAGAAAAAACTGTGTATGCCTTCCTGACATCAGCTACTGTGGCTTTATTTATTCCTTCAAACAGGTGGTTAGAAACAGTCTTGCTACCTTTTCCCATTAAGAAATTGGAATGCTTATATTTGTGAGTCTATGCTTCAACTAGTGCCACTTCTAGAGTTATCACACTTTCAATATCTATGCAAACAGGGATGCTCGATTTTAGTGGAACTGCACAAAAAGTCCAACTGGTTCAACATTAGGAGCATGTTTTTTTCCAAACCTTTATATCCAATTGGTGGCACTATGAGCTGTTCATTACGAAGGTACATGGTTTGCTACTATCTTGCTACTATTTTTGTACTGTCATTAGAAAGTAATACTAGTGGTTTGCATGTGAATTTATTGGCAGGGTGGACCTACATTGGAGGTGTAGGACAGGATTCAATGATTGGATGCTCAATTTCAGTTGTATTGATTTCACCTCTTCCATCACTACAAACATGTATATCCTTGGTCTGATGAAAAATAGGCGCTATATTTCTGCTCTGAACCAACAAATCAATTCAGTATGAAATTGTCCAGGGCAAAAGATAACTATATCAGATTGTCCAGTGCAGAACATGATAGATGCTAAGCGGAAGTGACATGTTTAAACCGAACATACATGGTGTGGTATATGTTTACTAGCTTCTTGATATTTGTGCACACAGAGATGTTTGCCCGTTGCTATTTGGCAAACAAGCAAAGTGTCCGCAATTTTGGTTGAACTGCACAAGAGAATAGTATAGTCACTGCATGCAGTGCCATTTGAAAATAGACACAGAAAGATTGGATAGTCACTTCATGGACTGCAGAAAAGCAGTAATGTACTATTTATTGGCCAACACTAGGTGCTTCATTGCTTTGGTCTGATTATACAATGGGCATCATTTTGCCCAAGTTAAAGTTTGTATTCCGAAAATAGTCTCGCGGTGTGATCGAGAGAAGACCAAATCATATTGCAGTTGATGTTCCTCCATCATGTGTGGTTCATTCTCATGGTTCCAGCTGTTGGTGAAACAACTTACGTTTGCAAGAGGAATTGTAGACTTCACAAACAAATTTGTCTTTCAGTCTGTACTGAATGTTGGCCAAGATAAGCATCCATGTTAGTAGGAAGGACATGTGTTTTTCTAGATGTTTGCTTTTGGAGCTACATATTTGTATATGATCTGTGAATCATTGAGATGCATTAACATGTGATCTTATGTACGGGAATCATACTAGTTAGTTTTAGTTGTGATGCAAGATCCGAAGTGGTTGATCTTTGCTTTTGGAGCAACATATTTGTATATGATATGTGAATCATTGAGATGCATTAACAATTACTTATTTCTGTTCGCTCAGTGTTTACAGGTTACTGATCGATCACTAGCTAGCCTACAAATGCGCTCCTGGAAATTTTATTTGCGACGCAAGATGCGAAGTGGCAGTTTTTTGAATAAAAATGCCTACCTCTGAAGAAACTGACAAGCTACACTATCGATCCTAAACGGAGAAAAATGCCTACCTCTGAAGAAACTGACAAGCTACACTATCGATCCTACCTTCTTTCCGGTTTGCAGGGCTCAATTCAAGAAATGACCTACTCGATCCTACACGAATAAATAGCGGATCATGCACGTACTAGTACCCTCCTTTCTGGTTTGCAAGGCTTAATTCAAACCTCTCACCAACCAAGGTACTCCCTCCGTTCGGGTTTATTAGTCCCGTGAGCAAAGCAGCAAGACCAAGGCCTGGCAATAATTAACGGCATGCAGAAGTTTAAGCCTAATTAATTCCAGCGATTTAAGTGGCTGCATGCGTGCCCTCGGGTGCGACTCATTGCATGCTGCTTCACGTATTGTCTGCGAGCGATTCTAAGTGCCTGCATGCAGCTGGCCATAATTAAGGCAGCTAACTGATGCGAAAAAGATACGCTTTAATTGTTGCGGGCTTTTTAAATCCGTGGAATCATTATTGGCAAGGAGGGAGATGATTCGAGTGCACTTGTTTGACCGCCATGACGGCGTGCGACCCGGACGGGACGGGACGGCATAGTCATAATTTCAGTTTCTCTAGTTTTCCACGGCAAGCTGGCACGCTAAGCCATTATGCATTAAATTCCGATGACCGTCGCGCTACCTTCCGCCTATAAGTACTTTTTCCCGGCCTTCTCCGATGGCACCATGACCCAACTCGCCATATCCCCATAAGCCCCCACCGGCCCGATGTCGCTCGCCACATCCGCCATTCCCCCGCCCATCCGCGGTAGGCGACGCCGGAGGCGGTCACCGCCGGAACTAGTATTCATGTTTTCACCGGAAGGCAGACGGAGGTCGGAGGCATTCTATCTCTCTTTAGATGGCAATGCGGAGATCGAGGAGTTGTTGGAGCGCGACCGCCTGGTGGAGGAGCAGGAGTTGTTGGAGTGCGACCGCCTGGCGGAGGAGCAGCGTATCGCCAATTTGCGCCGCCAGCGGGACATGGAGTAGCAGCGCACCGACGTTCTAAGTCGCGAGCAGAGCGCCTGCAACTGGGCCGACTACATGGAGGCCAGCACCCGACAAATAGCCCTGGAGGCTGTCGAGCATGCACGCGTTCGCGACATCGATTTTTACTACCAGCTCGTCAAGTGGGTTTCCCGCTTGGAAGCCGAAGCTTCGGTGGACCACGCCGGCACGGAAAGGGCCAACGCGCGCGAGCAACGCGCCCTATCGCACCTCTTGCAAGTCCGACGTGAGGTGCACGACGCCGGCGCCGGCGTTTAGCATGTACCACAGATGGTGGACGGCATCGGCTAGTTAGCTAAGAGTAAGTTAGTACTTGTACGCTACTAGAGTATTAGTGGGAGTAGATAGTTAACTTGGCTATGATTGTTGTCAGCGTGGAAGTTCAGTACTCTATATGTGGATCAGACCTGTTACTTTGCTCTGAATGTTAAACCTTCCGTTTGAACCTATGGAATGGGCTGTTATTTTTTAAATGGGTTGTATTTGTCCTCCATGGGTTTAGAGGCTGACTTGTGGGCCTAGCAAGTTGACGCGTACACAATCAGGAGATGATTGTACGTGGAGAGGATGACAGCAGGGATCCGCCAAGGTCATGGCAGTATGCAAGCAAGTGCCTCCTTTTTTTAAGCCAATAAAAAAAATGGCTCCTCCTAGTGGATTTCTGACATCTAGGTCCCATGCCATTATCAACGTAGTCAATAAACGAGAGAATTGCACAACGAGCGGCTGACACCAGGGACCCAGCAGCTCGCCCAGTTATTTTTCTTTTGGGTTAATTTGATAAATTCCACTCCAAATCTGGTGTATCCGATAAATGCCACTACAATTTCCAAACTTTGAAAAATGCCATTTCATGCCATTTCTAGTGGCATTTTTCGAAGTCTGGAGTGGCGTTTTTCAAAGTTTGCAAACTGAAGTGGCGTTTTTCAAAGTTTGCAAAAAATTGCAGTGGCATTTTTCAAAGTTTGGAAATTGCAGTGTCATTTTTATGAATCGCCATAATTGGAGTGGCATTTATCTAATTTGTTTTTGAGACGGAAGCAGGGTGTCAACTGGGCTGTGCGGGACACTCTGGCCTATCTAGACAGCCTTTTCTTTTATGTTTACCATAGACCAGCCCAGTATTTTTTTTCTTTCTGAAAATGGCTAGCCTAGTTTTTTGGTGATTTGTCAAGTAAGTCGCTTTATCAGGCCTGTTGGGCTGCAAATCTTTCAAGACGAGGAGAGCTTCATTTGGCTGGCTGAGAAAATGGCCTATCAGTATTGAGAAATGGGTTGTATATTTTTAAAACACATCAAACCGACAATTAGTTTCAAATATCTTTTGTTCATTTCGAGATTTTAAATTGCATTGATTTTTATGCGTGGACAATTTATTGGATTTTATATTGATATACATTTATTTTTAAAATCAGTCTGAATGTGACTCGAAATTTCGGGATTAAAAACAGTTCAGACCGCACCGACATATGCAAAATTTTGTATAATTTTTTAACCGTGGCCACAATATGGGATGTACTGCTAACAAAAAGAATATGGGCTCCAAAAAACCGGTAAGAATTAGCAAATGGGTTGTAAATTATTTGAAATAATGGCAGATGGGTTGTATGCTGTTTTCCACAGATTTGAGGCTTTTCATAAATGGCCTATATACTGCTGGATGTCCATCCAACGGCCATCGTGCTTCTTCAATCTCTGCTCTTCCCGCTCCAGCCGCTCAAACAAGCGCCAGCGGGACTGCCTACTCCCTCCTCCCCGCGGCCGGCTGTGCTACCGCGCAGGCCTCACCGCCCCACCGTACTCCCATCGCTAGCCTAGCCATCCCTCTACTCACCCACACCTGCTATTATTCTCCTGCAATGGCAGACGAACCAGTAAACCCTCGTACAGTCGTACTCCCTTCCGTGTGGGAAACAAAAACAACTGCCGAGTCTTCCCTGCCTCCATGTCGTTCACTTCCTAGGCCTCGCTGTCGTCCACCGCCCTGGTGCTCTCGGCGTGGCATGGTCAACGTGGTCAACGACCGACATGCATCTGAAGTGGACTGTACGTGGAGAGGCTGACAGCTGGGTCCACGGCCGCACGCAAGGAAATGCCTCCTTATTACACGCAAATAATGATTCCTCCACCTGACATCTGGGACCCACCGAAAGGGCCTCTGTATTTCGCGAAAAAAACGTTACCGCCGCTGTCAGCTCGGACCCACCAGCTATATCTTCGCACGCAAGGAACTGCCTCCTTATTACGCACAAAAAAATGAATACCCCTGCTGCTAGCTGGGACCCAGTATAGTGGGCCTACTAAGTTGACGGGGACGAATGGCTTTATCAACTTAGTCAATATGCACGATTCTACCTCGACTGACTGTACGATGTCCATCCAACGGCCGTAGTGCTTCTTCAACCTCTGGTCTTCTTGCTCCAGCCGCCCAAAGTAGCGCCGGTCGTGCTGCCTGCTCCTGCCTCCCATGACCGGTTGTGCTGCCGCGGAGGCCTCACCGCCCCCATACTACTCCCACAGCTGGCCAGGCCATCCCTCCACTCCACTCACCCACACCCCCTGTTATTTTGTGGCGACGGCAGTGCAGCCGAACCAGTGAACCCTCGTAGTCCTCTCCGCGTGGGCATCCACTGCCGCGTCTTCCCCGGCTCCGTGTCGTCCCCTTCCTAGGCCTCGCCGTCGTCCACTGCCATGGTGCTCTCAGCGCGGCGTGGCCAATGTGGTCAATGACCGAATTCCATCGGAAGAATACTTTACGTGGAGAGGCTGACAGCTGGGTCCACAGCAGCCGCAAGGAAGTGCCTCCTTATTACGCGGAAAATAATTATTCCTCCACCTGACAACAGGGACCCACCGGACGCCCACCAGTATTTCGCAAAAAAACGTTTGCCCCTGACTGGTGGGACCCACTCGACGGGCCATCGCATTTCATGAAAAAACGTTCACCCTGCTGTCAGCTCGGACCCACCGGAAGTGCCTCTTATTACCCACAAAAAAATGAATACCCCCTGCTAGCTGGGACCCATCTTGGTGGGAGGCTGACTTGTGGGCCTACTAAGTTGACAGGGATGGAGGGCTTTGTCAACTTAGTCAATATAAACGATTCTAGCTCTAGTGACCACACGATGTCCATCCAACGGCCGTAGTGCTTCTTCAACCTCTGGTCTTCTTGCTCTAGCCGCCCAAAGCAGCGCCGGTCGTGCCGCATGCTCCTGCCTCCTGTGGCCGGATGTGCTGCCGCGGAGGCCTCACCACTGGCCAGGCCCTGCGGCGCCGGCAGCCTCACACTGCAGCCGAACCAGTGAACCCTCGTACTCCTCTCCGCGCGGGCTTCCACTGCCGCCTCTTCCCCGGCTCCACGTCGTCCCCTTCCTAGGCCTCGTCGTCGTCCACCGCCCTGGTGCTCTCGGCACGATGTGGTCAACGTGGTCAAGGAACAACTTCCATCGGACATGGACTGTACGTGGAGAGGCTGACAGCTGGGTCCACGGCCCCAGCAAGGAAGTGTCTCCTTATTACGTGGAAAATAATGATTCCTCCACCTGACCGCTGGGACCCACCGTACAGGCCATTGTATTTCACAAAAAAACATTTCCCCCTGACTGCTGGGACCCACCAGCTACATCTTCGCACGCAAGGAAGTGCGTCCGGGCAAAAAAAAGCGATTCTCCCCCCTGACTGCTGGGACCCACCAGCTACATCTTTGCACGCAAGGAAGTGCGTCCGGGCAAAAAAACGATTCGCCCCCATGACTGTTGGGACCCACCAGCTACATCTTCGCACGCAAGGAAGTGCCTGACAGTCGGGACCCACCCGGTCGAAGCGTACGTAGCGTTGTCATTCTAGTCGTGAACGTGTACGTACATATCTACTAGTGGATATAGAGGCGTGCATGTGTCGTAGTAGAGGCGCGTACGTGTCATAGTAGAGGAGCGCACGTAGCATGTACACGTACGTACAACGGCCAGGGTGCAAGAAAGAAAATACGGCCATGTATGTGTACATACAGGCGGGGTCTCGAACGCCTACTCGCGCATACGTACGGCCAGGGCTCGTGTACATGGCTGGGTCGGAACGGAGAAACAACATCGTCGTCGTGTTCATGGGGAGGCAACGAAATGCGTCGTGTTCATGGGGAGGCAACGAAATACGTCGTGTTCATCGGGAGGCAACGGAACGCGTGGGAGCCAACCGGTTGGGATGGAACGGAATGAGTGGTCGTGTTCATCGGGAGGGCTTGGACGGAACAGGCGATGGAAACGAGGCCTGGCGTACCGCACAACGGAGGAAACAGACCTCCTACATTCGGAAGGGGGTCCTGTTGATTGGGAGGGGTATGGCGTACCGCAAAACCGAGGAAACGGACCTCCTACGGTCGAAACGGGGGTCCTGTTCATCGGGAGGGGTGTGGCGTACCGCAAAACGGAGGAAACGGACCTCCTACGGTCGAAACAGGGGTCCTGTTGATCGGGAGGGGTGTGGCGTACCGCAAAACGGACGAAACGGACCTCCTACAGTCAAAACGGGGGTCCTGTTCATCGGGAGGTGTCGTGGTTTTGTCACGGCAGATGTCCTCGTGAAAGGACTTAGTCGTGGAGCCATCGCAACGGGTTAGCTTGAAGGGGTTAAAGCGGACACAGGGATGCAAGAGAGTTTATACTAGTTTGGCCCCTTCGGTGAAGGTAAAAGCCTATGTCTAGTTGTGGTGGGATTGATGGGGTTTCGATGACTAGGGAGCAAATAAGTTTCGCCTAAGTCTCGAGTTGTTGTCTGTTGTCCTTGAACCGCCGCCGGGTCGTGCCCTTATATACACGGGTGACGCCCGTCGGTTCACAGAGTCCCAATACCGGCTCGTAGATTTATACGGTTTGGTCTCTACTTATTCCTAACTTACAATACAAATTACATACCAACGCCGGTTTACGGCTACAGGCCTTGAACCGACTATGGGCCTTGAGCCCTCATCTGCCTTCTTGGGTTTTAACATAGTTAACTACTGATGAAGTTAACCCGGCCCAGATAGGCCGGTTTACGCCCAGTAGTGATATCCCCAACATTAGGCCCCAGATTGATTTGAACAGGTTCATGTCAATCCTTAGCAAAAATCTCATCTTCAACATATTCGTGTGGTTTGTTGAACCGCCGTGACGTCATCTTCTCTAGTTGTTGTAAACCGGCGTGATGTCACCTGTTATAAAGAAACTTATCCATGATACCTTTTTTGTTTAATAGGTCTGCGACAATTGAGGCGACAGCTTCGTTTCCAAACCCACGGTCCCTTGATCTTCGCACCTGGCACATGTCCTTTGCCTTATAAATAGGAACGAGGGGTCATTTCTTTTTCCCCTTCGTGCCCTTCTGCTTCGTCTTCCCCGCGTGGTCCAGCTTCGGAGCTCCGCCGCCTTTGACGACCTCTGCTCCAACCTTGGCCGCTGCATCACCCTGATCGTACCAGAGCATCGCGGCGACCTTCTGTTTCCTCCTCGGCTCCGGTGAGTTCTTCACCTTTTCCTCCGTAGATCCGTTCTAGGGTTTCCAAGTTCTTTAGTGTTCATCGCCTGCTTCGTACTCATATGATAGAACTTAGATGAACCTGTGAACCTTTGCTCTGTGTAGCAGTAGTTTTTAGCATCCGCCTTCACTTATGTGCCTCCAGATCATAGATCTACCTGTACCTCTGCCCATTGATTCGGTACTACTCTTTTTTGAACCTTGAATATTTTCCTTCTTTTCTGAACTTGCTTCAGATCCGTCACCGCAGAGAAAATTTGTGAAATCTATTTCTGTACACTTACCCATCAGCAATCTCAACTGTTTCAATGCCTAGATCTGGCGGTTTAACTTGGTGTAGAAAAATTAACAACCCAGTATATACCATTAGTCCCCTTGTTGAACCGCCAGATGTTGTTGCTTCATAAAACTCCAGTTTAGATAGAACTAGTTCCGGTTTAATATTGGACATGCCAGTGTACTTTAATCAATGCATTCTTGAACCGGAATCACCTATTTTGTAGATTTCATCATGGCCAAGCAAGTATATGAGTGCAACTGGGTCCCTTCTCGCGTCACAGAGACTGAACTGAACAACCTAGTCCTGATCGGCGCTTTAGGCAGCAAAAATACCATCCATTGGAGGGTCCTTGGCGAAGAATGCCCTCCCACACCTCAAAAAGGAAAAGTCGTCATTTTCGTAGATCACTTAGCCCGGGGCTTTAAGCCTCCCAGTTCTAAATTTTATCGGGATGTTTTGGCCAATTTTCAACTCCACCCACAAGACATTGGACCCAACTCTGTTACAAACATGTGTCACTTCCAAGTACTATGTGAGGCGTTCTTTCAAGAGGAGCCCACCGTTGAACTGTTCAGAGACTGCTTCGATCTAAACCGCCGCACTGAGTTTACTGACGGTTCCAACACAGAATTGGGTGGTGTGGCGATTCCGAAAAGAAAAGAGGTCACATACCCTCACGCCAAACAGCACAGCCACCCCAAAGAGTGGAATCAAACATGGTTCTATTGCAAAGGCACTTCCCCTGATGGTAAAAATCCTTTGCCTGGCTTTCGTCCGGAGCGGCTTAGCAATACACACCCCTTTCTGCAAAGGTTGACTGCCAAGGAGAGAAGAAAATACGCTCCTCAACTGTCCAAGCTCAGAGCCTTTATGGCCAATGGTTTAACAGGAGTTGATCTCGCTCGCTGTTGGATATCATGGAGCATACTGCCCCTTAGTCAGCGCTCCGGTTTGATGTGCGAGTATACTGGCAGTGTTGATGACCCACTGCGACATGCTAGCATCCAGCTCACCGACGAAGAAATCACAGAGGCTGTGAACAAAATGCTGAATGAACCGGAACATGCCTGTGCTCGAACCGGCCTGCTTCCCTTCTGTGCCACCAACAAACCGCCGGCTCTAAGAGTTTGATCTTTCTTTTTACTGAACCTATTATTGATATATCTGGTCATTATTTAATATCAATGTCTGTTTAAATAGGGTAATGATCTGTTTTGGAGCAAGAAACTTCCACAGGAGAAGCCAGAAAAAGTAGATAAACTGGAACGACCATCCCGGCCAAAGGCTAAAGTCGTGAAACGGCCTGCTCATAAGAAGAGAACCACTGCATCTTATGATCCGGCCCCTGATGATGATGTGGGTAATCCGGACCTTGACTCACTTGGCTTATTTTTCATGCACCTTATTGATGATGATATTGGTCAGGATGATGCCGAAGCCAGCCATGTTGATGCCGCAGAGGTAATTATTCTCTCTTCCGACTCAGACCCTTTGCCTTCACTAAAATTCCGTCAGGCAAACTGGAAGGTTAAATTTTCTCATCCTCTTGCTTACTTGGATCCCAAATTTCTTATGAAGACCCAACAGCACGAAGCTCGTCGCACAACCTGGCACAGCGGCCAGGTAGTTACCTCCGCCGGTTTGTCGAACAGTCTGGTTCGAAAACGCCGTTCAGAGGTCTCTAATTTGCTTGTCAGTGCTTGTCCTAAAGAGAGCTGTTTTTGTCAACCTCTTAATCCATCTGACTCCGATTATCAGGTTACTTCCCACTCATCCTCTGGCGACTCATCAGCTAGTCAGCTGCCACCGCTCAAAACGGTGCTTGGTAAGCTTATACTTATCATAATATTTCTGGTATATCACCTTGTAACACATGTTGTATGTGACTTTGTTATTCCTTTCAGGGCCAAGCCTAGGCCAAGCAAGAAGGCTCGCCTGGATAAAGCGGCCGAGGAGGATGCCGTCCCTGTACCGGGCACAATACCAGATCTTGAAGCGGCTATTCCTGAAGATATACCCAATGATCCACCGCAACGAGATGACGATCCTATTGCTGAAGAGAGGCCTATTGATACCTCAAGTCCTGTCAACCGGCCCACAAGCCCCATCCGAATTGAGAAATCCACCAATCCATCAAAGCCTACTGATAAGCCAACGGCCCCAGTGCAAACCGGCGATGCCAAGGATGATGAGGTTGTTATTACTGGCATTGGTCGCACAGAGCCAGGCAATCCCGTTGCTTTATCCAGACACACTGGCAAGGAATAATTTGCTCCCATTGGCAAGGGAAAATGGAATGCCGATCTGACAACTTATGCCGCTTTGAATGCCCAAGATCTCCATTCCGGCTATCTGAACCGGCTATACACCAGCCGTGACTATGAAGCTGGTCTGGTTAATATGATGAAAGAGAAATTTGAGGTAACTTCCATGTGCTTTTTCCTGTTTGGATATTTCAATCTTGTTAACTCTCCTAGCCCCCAAGGGCCGGTTTAGAATCTGCATCCAAACCGGGACTTGTTAATATAAATCCCAATGCTTCAGAACTCGCTGATGTAGCCCCCAAGGGCCAGTTCAACTTAGTGTAGCTAAACCGGGACTTGCTAATATAAATCCCAATGCTTGGGAATTCGCTGATGTAGCCCCCAAGGCCCGGTTTAACTTAGTGTAGTTAAACCGGGACTTTAAGTAATTGAGATCGCCGCATCAGAATATAGTCGAGCAAATAGCCATTAGCCCCCAAGTGCCAAGTTGAATACTTGTATTGATCTTGGGACTTTATAACCAAGTGAAATATGAAAATCAAATAGGCATTAGCCCCCAAGCGCCAAGTGCATAACTTGTTATGTGGTTGGTGCTTCAACTCTTGCACTGCTTGCTGAATCATATAACTGTCTGTATGCAAGCTGAACTGAAGACAAAAGAGACCCAAATCGCCGATCTCCAAGAAAATCTGAAGTCCCAACAAGCTGAAACCTCGAAAGCAAAAGAGGAATTAACCAGCGCTTTAAGCGCCATGGAACAGCTTAAGGAGGGCCTCAAGAAAGAGCGGGCGGATTGGGCCACTAAAATATCCTCTTTAACCAAACGAGCAGAAGATGCCGAGGCTACACTTAAACCGGTGGTGGACGAACTGGCTAGCATAAAGCGGCATGTAAATGCCATGACCACTGCTATCTTTGGTAAGCTGGTTTGATTTCTGGATTGATTCGGCCGTCTTATAGAGCTGCCGGTTTGTTAACCCTTTTGTAATATTCCAGGGACACGCATTGGTCACTTGGGGCCAGATGTGCGGAAGAAATTGAAAGCCGCCTACACGTTGATCGAACAACTGTACACTGGTGCACAGCGGATCATCTGTACTGCATCCCACAACAATCCGGCGCCCACTTTGATTCAAGACACTCTGAAGAAACTGTAGGTGCTTCCTGCCTGGGTAGAAGAGCTGAAGAAATCTGCTGCTCGAACCGGTGCGATCAATGCCTTAATCCGGGCAAAAGCTTGGGTGCCGGATTTTGATCCTATTGAAGCGGCTCAGGGCTATCCCAGCTTGAAGGAAGACGGGTCAGAGTTTAGTGAAGCGGATCTGCGAGCAATAAACCGGGAGGTGCGTCCACTAGCTTGTCAATTGGCTGAAGAAGCAGACTTGTCTCACTATCAAGCCCATTATAACAATCAAAACAAGCGAGTAGCTGCACCAATTCATGAAGTGGAAAATCTTATCCCTCCAATCCGTAAGCATACTTATGCTCGTGATATTGAACCGTCGTTGTTGATCCATGATGAAGCTGTCTTTCGAGCATTAATGGGAATCGACTGGACAACTGTTGATTTCCAGCTGCTGGGTAGAGAAACTGAAGCTAAAGCAGCGCGGGATGACCCACAACCATCAGGCTAGGCTGGTGACCAAGCTTGAACCGGAAGCCGGTTTAAACTGCTTCTCCTTTGAAAAAACAATGATCTTATTTTGGGCACCGTGTTGCCTTGTAATAGGCTAGCTGACACTCTTGATCTTAATATGCCTTCGTGCATAACCACTACAACTTGTGCTTCCTTTGGGTGATGAACTTTCCAAAGTATTTTCTGCAACATAAAAAATCTTAAAGTACCACCGCGGTTGTACCGTCAGGCGGAGCATGATGTCTGCATATCAAAATATCTTAAATTTAACCATATGATCAAATATTTGAGATACATAATACCTGCCATCGTTGGGCATGAAGTTGGCTTAGCCAATCTTGAAGCGGAGGTTTATAAACCCACACTGTTGGAGGAGATAGCAGCTCCCGTATATAATGCTGGTTTACCATGTAAACCATGCCGGGTTATAAGAAAACACTGTGTTACTCCGTAGTAGGATATTAATAAAAAATCAAACCGGGCAAATAGTCTCCGGATTAAAAATGGACCGTGTTCCGTCAATTGACAGTGTGAACTGGTTTAAAATTTTGTCGGTTTAAAAAATGCAACAAAAAGAAAGAAATATCTATCAATGAAAAATGTGAGGCAAAGGCAATGATAAAACCGTTTGCACAAAGAGGCTTTATTGAGCCGATCAGATGGCGTTACCATGGTCGGACATGACCAAGCTCCCGATAGGTGTAGCTGTGGTTCAAGTCAGCCAGGTCTCCAAATGAAACCATGGCATTTATGCCGATCAAGAGGCGTGGCAATGGTTCAGGTTCGACTAAGCCCCCAAGTGATTCTGTGGCTTTAGACCGATCAAGAGGCGTGACTGGTTCAAACGTGACCAAATCCCCAAGTGATCTGGTGGCTCTCGCCTATCAAGAGGTGTTGCATTGGTTCGGACACGACCAAGCCCCCAAGTGATATAACATGATGCTTTGAAAAGCTAACTCAAGGGGTAAACCGGAGGCCGCTTTAGAACAACTCCGTGTAACCGCACATGATGTAAAAGAACAGAGACCCCGCTTTAGCTGAGGTTCCGGTTTATTATATTTAATCATATATATACATCATCGTAATATATACATAAGTAGAGCCAATGGTTCAGGTATAGTAAGGCCGAAGATGAGCTATGTTCCATGGCCTGTTGGTCTCCTCCTCTGATGTACGTGAATCTTTATGCTCTCGAATATCAATCAGATAGTATGACCCGTTGTGCAGATTCTTGCTGACCACGAAAGGTCCTCCCAAGGTGGGGATAGCTTATGCATATTAGTCTGATCTTGGATGATCCGAAGCACCAAATCTCCTTCCTGAAATGTTCTGGTTCTGACTCGGCGACTGTGATAACGATGAAGATCCTGTTGGTAAATCGCCGAACGGGCAGCTGCTATGTCATGTTCTTCATCCAACAGGTCCAAAGCGTCTTGCCGTGCTGTCTCGTTGTCCGCTTCAACATAAGCCGCCACACGAGGTGAGTCATGATGGATATCACCGGGGAGAACCGCCTCCACTCCGTAGACCATGAAGAACGGTGTGTATCCTGTTGATCTGTTGGGTGTAGTATTGATGCTCCATAACACAGATGGTAACTCTTCTACCCAACAACCTGGTGTTCTCTGCAAAGGAACCATAAGCCGGGGCTTGATGCCTCTCAAGATCTCTTGATTAGCCCTTTCTGCTTGACAATTGGACTATGGGTGTGCCACCAATGAAACGTCAAGCCGGATGTGCTCCCGTTCGCAGAACTCCTTCATGGCACCTTTGGACAAATTGGTACCATTATCTGTGATGATACTGCGTGGAAAACCAAACCGGAAAATCACTTTTTTGATGAACTGAACCGCCGTGGCCGCATCACACTTGCTAACAGGTTCTGCCTCCACCCACTTTGTAAACTTGTCAACCGCCACCAGGAGGTGGGTCTTCTTATCTTTGGACCTTTTGAAAGGCCCAACCATATCCAGCCCCCAAGTCGCAAACGGCCAAGTAATTGGAATAATTCTCAATTCTTGAGCCGGCATATGAGCACGTCTTGAAAACTTTTGGCAACCATCACATCGTCTGACGAGATCCTCCGCATCAGCATGAGTAGTTAAAAAATAGAAGCCATGGCGGAACACTTTAGCCACCAAAGATTTTGAATCGGCGTGGTGACCACAATCTCCTTCGTGGATCTCACGCAAAATTTCACAGCCTTCTTCAGGAGACACACAGCGTTGAAGCGCCCCTGATACACTGTAATGATGCAACTCGCCATTGACAATAGTCATGGACTTGGACCGCCGGATTATCTGTTGGGACAGAGTCTCATCCTCTGGTAACTCGCCCCGGTTCATGTATGCCAGGTAAGGAAGTGTCCAATCCGGAATGATATGAAGAGCTGCCACCAATTGAGCCTCCGGATCAGGAATAGCCAAATCCGCTTCACCAGGGAGTTTGACCGACGGGTTGTGCAGCACATCCAGAAAAACATTAGGCAGGACCGGTTTATGCTGAGAGCCCAACCGGCTTAAAGCGTCCGCCGCTTCATTCTTCCGTCGGTCCACGTGGTACACCTGATAGCCTTTAAAGTGACCTGCAACAATATCCACCTCACGACGATATGCTGCCATGAGTGGGTCCTTGGAATCCCAAGTGCCAGATACTTGTTGAGCCATGAGGTCCGAGTCACCGAAGCACTTAACTCGACTTAGGTTCATCTCCTTAGCCATCCGGAGACCATGGAGCAAGGCTTCATACTCAGCTGCATTGTTAGTACAAGGGAACATTAAGCAGAGAACATACCAAAACTTATCACCTCGTGGGGAAGTTAATACGACTCCAGCCCCCGAGCCTTCCAATTGCCTGGATCCGTCGAAATAGATGGTCCAATATGTGTGATCCGGTTTTTCTTCAGGTGCTTGCAGTTCCGTCCAATCATTGATAAAATCAGCAAGTGCTTGAGACTTAACCGCCGTCCGAGTCACATACTTCAACCCGTGCGGCCCAAGCTCTATAGCCCACTTGGCAATCCGGCCAGTCGCTTCCCGGTTCTGGATGATATCCCCCAAGGGAGCAGAACTGACCACCGTAATGGGGTGCCCTTGGAAGTATTGCTTGAGCTTCCGGCTTGCCATAAAAACTCCATATACCAGCTTCTGCCAATGCAGATACCTTTGCTTGGACTCAATGAGTACCTCGCTGATATAACTACCTGGCCGCACGAGCATTAGCAGCAAAATATAGTAGCAACGGTTCTTTGTCCATGGGAGCGGCGAGCACAGGCGGATTGGCCAATTGCCGCTTTAAGTCCTCAAACGCTGTATCAGCAGCAGAACTCCAGAGAATTGATCCGTCTTCTTCAACATCTAATACAAAGGGATTTCCTTCTCACCAAGGCGGCTGATAAACTGGCTTAACGCGGCAATCCGTCCTGCTAGGCATTAAACATCATTGATACACTTCGGTTTAGCCAGTGAGGTGATGGCTGTGATCTTCTCCGGAATAGCCTCGATTCCCCTGTTGGACACCAGAAAACCCAATAACTTGCCTGCCGGTACACCAAAGACACACTTGGCCGGATTGAGCATCATCTTGTACGTCCTCAGGTTATCAAAAGTTTCCTTCAAGTCATCAACCAGAGTCTCCTTCTCTCTTGACTTAACCACAATATCATCTACGTAAGCATGTACATTGTGGCCAATCTGCTTGTGAAGACAATTTTGTACACACCGTTGATAAGTTGCCTGGGCACTCTTGAGCCCGAAGGGCATAGACACATAGCAGAAGGCTCCAAAGGGAGTTATGAATGCCGTCTTCTCCTGGTCCTTAACTGCCATTTTGATCTGATGATAGCCAGAATATGCATCCAAAAAACTCAAACGCTCACAACCCGCCGTAGCATCAATAATTTGATCAATACGGGGGAGGGCAAAAGGATATGCTGGACAAGCCTTATTAAGATCTGTGTAATCCACACACATGCGCCAGGTGCCGTTTTTCTTAAGGACCAGCACCGGATTAGCAAGCCACTCAGGGTGGAAAACCTCAATAATAAAGCCAGCTGCTAAGAGCCTGGCTACCTCTTCTCCAATCGCCTTGCGTCTTTCTTCGTTAAACTGGCGGAGGAACTGTTTTACTGGTTTGTATTTAGGATCCACATTAAGGGTGTGCTCAGCGAGTTGCCTCGGTACACCTGGCATGTCAGAGGGCTTCCATGCAAAAATGTCCTGATTCTGACGGATGAACTCGATGAGTGCGCTTTCCTATTTTGGATCCAAGTTGGCACTAATGCTGAACTGCTTGGATGAATCGCCGGGCATGAAGTCAACAAGCTTAGTTTCAGCTGCTTATTTGAACTTTAGGGCCGGATCATGCTCCGTAGTTGGCTTCTTTAATGGAGTCATGTCCGCCAGATCAACATTGTCCTTATAATAATTCAGCTCCTCGGTGGCGCAAACCGACCCTGCGTAGGCTGCATATCCTTCGTCGCACTCCAAAGCGATTTTATGGCTTCCGTGAACCGTCATTGTCCCCTTGTGACCCGACATCTTGAGCTGCAAATACACATAACAGGGCCGTGCCATAAACTTGGCGTAGGCCGGCCGCCCAAATAGGGCATGGTATGGACTTTGGATTTTCACCACTTCAAACGTCAATGTTTCCGACCTGGAATCAAGATCATCTCCAAAGGCCACTTCCAGAGCTATCTTACCAACAGGATACGCTGACTTGCGAGGCACCACACCATGGAACACCGTATTGGACGGTTTGAGATTTTTATCTGTTAGTCCCATACGACGGAAGGTCTCATAGTACAAGATATTAATGATGCTCCCTCCATCCATGAGTACCTTGGTGAACTTATAACCTCCCACCTGAGGTGCCACCACTAATGATAGCTGACCCGGATTATCAACCTGAGGAGGGTGATCCTCTCTGCTCCATATGATTGGCTGTTCAGACCAGCGCAGATAACGGGGCACAGCCGGTTCGACAGAGTTGACTGCCCGCCTCTGAACCTTCCGGTCTCGCTTGTCCAAGCTAGTGGTGAAAACATGGTACTGCCCACTATTCAACTGCTTTGGGTTACTCTGGTAACCCGACTGTTGCTGCTGCTGGTTGTAACCACCCTGGTTGTTCTGATTATTTTGATTGTTATGTCCGCCCAGATTACCATTAAATCCTGAACCGGAATTTCCTCCACCGTATCCCGACCAGGATCCTGAACCACCGCCGGAGCCGTGATCATACCGGAAAGCATTAGAATTCTTGAACTCCTGCATAATGAAGCAGTCCTTCCAAAGGTGGTTTGCTGGGACCTCCTTCGTCCCATGCTTTGGGCAGGGCTGGTTCAATAGATAATTTAAGCGGTCCGGATTAGGGTTAGGCGCTCCACTATGATTCGGCGGCTTACCCTTGCATCGCTGACCCTTGTCCTGCGTGTTGGTGTTAGCCACGAAGTCCATGTTGCCATCCGCTTTACGCTTGCCTCCGCTACCGTTACCTGCCGAGTGATGCTGCTGACCTTTGGAGTTGTTGGTCTTCTTTCCCCTTCCGGTCTTGTCATCATCAGACTCGGGATCCTTGGTACTATCAGAATCAGCATACTTTACCAAGGCAGCCATGAGGGTCCCCATGTCAGTGCAATGGCGCTTCATCCGTCCCAACTTCAGTTTTAGGGGTCCAAACCAGCAGTTGCCTTCTAGGGTTATGACTGCAGTGTCAGCGTTGATGCGGTCTGATGAATGCAACACCTGTGAGACCCAGCGCACCCAATGAGTCATCGATTCTCCTTCCTCCTGGACGCAGGCAGCTAAGTCCATTATCGACATAGGTTGTTTACATATATCCTTGAAATTACTGATAAACCGGGCTCGTAATTGGGCCCATGAACTGATAGAATTAGCTGGCAAGCTTTAACCAAGTACGGGCCGTTCCTTCAAGCATCATGGTGAAGTATTTCACACACGCCGCGTCATCCACATCAAGCATCTCCATGGCCATCTCATAGCTCTCCACCCATGTGTCTGGAGGTTGATCTGCCGTGTAATTTGGTACCTTGCATGGGCCTTTGAAATCCTAGGGCAGGCGCACATTGTGTAAAGCGGGGACAAGGCAAGGCACCCCCAAAGAACTAGAAGTAACACCAGGTTCGATCAAGATAGTTGGACGAACCAGCGTAAGCTGCCGAGCCTGATACTGTGCGGCTAACTCGGCCTCCCTGTGCGCTCGGGCCCGGTCCACCACTTCCTGAGCGTTATCAGCACCACCCGCCGGGTTGTTGCCGCGGGGTGCTCCACGTCGTTCATTACTTGACACTGCCGGTCATCCATATGCATGCTATAGCTCCGGCTTGGACGAGGGGTCGAGTGAATCCGGTCGCGGCTGTATGAGTATGCTTCCTGTTGGACCAAAGCTGTCCTCAGAAGCTCCTTGACCCGTTGCGTCTCTACTGCCTGCGGCGGGTCACCTTCAATTGGAATGGCCTCCAGCCATGCTGCAGCGGCAACGAGATTGTCCATCGGGTTGGAGTAGTGACCCGGAGGTGTTGAAACAGCCTGAGGTATAACCGTGTTTTGACGAGGCAGATCCACCCAACGGGGCTGAACCGGCGCGCCGGTCGCGGGAGCCTCCGCCCGGTTTACCTCCAGCGGACTACTGATTCCTGCTCCTGGGGTGTTTTAAAGGTCTCTGGCCTCGAAAACCGAAGGCAAACGGGATCAATACTTCCTCTTCATGACTTCATGTGACGCGTTCTTGTCCAACACGAGCCTGTAGGCTTGTGCGTCTAGAGCGGCCCGCTCTGCGGTCATCCTGGCATCCTCAGCTGCCAGGTCCGCCTTGGCCTGGGTGATCTGTTCCTTCACCTTTGCTATCTCCGCGCTGTGGGCGTCCTGATCCACCAGGTTAGCTTCTGCCATGAGCACAGCCAATGCATCAAATAGATCTGATAGAACTTGAGCCGGCGGGCGTACAGAGCCTCCTGCCCCGACAGCCGTCGCTGCTACTGAACCGGAGGTCATTGGCGCAGCGGTCGAAGAATGGAGTGCTACTTGTGTGCTAGCCATGAATATTCCAACTAAGTTGGGTAGATCCGAGGGGTCCAGAATACTGTCGCCATCGGAACAGCCCCCAATCCGGCCGTCTTGTAGCTGATATAGAGATTCGGTTTCTCCGGTTGATGACTCGTCGTCGGAACAAACAATGGTCTCGCCGCGGGATTCCGATCCATCCTCATAACTTCCTTCGTGGATGACTCCCACGAAGGCACGCCTCACGGCCGGTTTAACCCGGGCGGATCGCGCACGCTGAGCCATTTCGATGAGGTCGGTGTAGATGTCCGGCTCAGGGCCCGGTTCACCGATCTTGCCGATGAAAACGTGTATGCCACCAAAGGGGACCCGGTACCCGTACTCAACTGAGCCGGCCTCGGGGCCCCAGCCTGCATCGTCGATGTAGAGCTTGCCGCAACGACTCTTAGTCATCCGGCCCACAGCGTAGCCCTCGAGTCCTTCAAAGCGGCCCTCCAAGAACCTGAAACCATCGTGCAATAGCCCCACGGTGGGCGCCAACTGTCATGGTTTTGTCACGGCAGATGTCCTCGTGAAAGGACTTAGTTGTGGAGCCATCGCAACGGGTTAGCTTGAAGGGGTTAAAGCAGACACAGGGGCGCAAGAGAGTTTATACTAGTTCGGCCCCTTCGGTGAAGGTAAAAGCCTACGTCTAGTTGTGATGGAATTGATGGGGTTTCGATGACTAGGGAGCAAATAAGCTTCGCCTAAGTCTCGAGTTGTTGTCTGTTGCCCTTGAACCGCCGCCAGGTCGTCCCCTTATATACACGGGTGACGCCCGTCAGTTCACAGAGTCCCAATACCGGCTCATAGATGTGTCTGGTTTGGTCTCTACTTATTCCTAACTTACAATACAAATTACATACCAACGCCGGTTTACGGCTACAGGCCTTGAACCGACTATGGGCCTTGAGCCCTCATCTGCCTTCTTGGGTTTTAACATAGTTAACTACTGATGAAGTTAACCCGGCCCAGATAGGCCGGTTTACGCCCAGTAGTGATATCCCCAACAGGTGGGGTGTGGCGTGCCGCAAAATGGGGCTCCACGGGATACTGTTGATCTCCACCGTCGACCTCCTCCAGCCTCCATGGGCTACCGTCGACCTCCTCCAGCCTCCACGGGCTACCGTCAACCTCCTCCAGCCTCCACAGGCTCCTGTTCATCCAGCCTCCACAGGCTCCTGTTCATCCAGCCTCCACGGGCTACTGTTCAACCACCCCTCCACCATCTACTGTTCATCCAGCCCTCTACACCACAGGGTCCTGCTCAACCACCCCTCCACGGGCACCTCTCCACCGTCTACTGTTCATCCAGCCCTCCACCACACCACAGGGTCCTGTTCATCCAGAGGCAACGCCACCGCTCACTGTTCATGATCAGCTTCAGTTAGCAGCAGTAGCGAAGGAATCGCTCGATCGGGTTCAGTTAACAGCCATCGATCGATTGCTCGGGTTCAGTAGCGCGTTACCTGCAGTGCAATCGCTCGGGTTCAGTTAGAGCCCAACGCCTCGCTTAGGTTCAGTTGGAGCCAATGCCTCGCACACACGCGCGTACGTGTACAAGAGAAACATGCATTGCTCGGCCCTGACCTCCCACCGTCACCGGGAACTCCCCGAAATTTTCCTCGCCCTCGCTTCTACAATGGTTTTTTCCGTCATGGACGGCCCAAAGAATGTCATGCAGCTGCGTCTCCGGCCCGCCCAGGACGAAAAGCCCATTTTCTGTCATAATTTTTTGTCATAGAAGTAGGAGCCCACCACATCTATGATGATACCGGGTTTTGTCACAATTATCATCATAGAAGTGTCATATGTATGATAGAAAAAAATCGTTGAGCCCAAAATGTCACGGATGTGTCTTTTTTTTTGTAGTGACAACACCTTCGAGCTCAGCACACGTTCAGCCCAATGACGTCCCTCGAACTCCGATCCAGCCGAGTGTTGAGGGAGGGTTCCGTCAGCACGATGGCGTGGTGACAATGATGATGTTCTACCGATGCAGGGCTTCGCCTAAGCACCGCTACAGTATTATCGAGGTGGACTATGGTGGAGCGGGGCACCACACACGGCTAAAAGATCAAACGATCAATTGTTATGTCTATGGGGTGCCCCCTGGCCACGTATATAAAGGAGTGGAGGAGGGGAGGGGCCGGCCCTCTCTATGGCGCGCCCTAGGGGAGTCCTACTCCCACCGGGAGTAGGATTCCCCCTTTCCTAGTAGAACTAGGAGCCCTTCCAAGTAGTAGGAGTAGGAGAGAAGGAAAGGGAAAAGAGAAGAGAAGGAAGGAGGGGGCGCATCCCTTCCCCTTAGTCCAATTAGGATTAGGCCTTGGGGGCGCGAGACCTGCCTCTCTCTCTCTTTCCCCTAAAGCCCAACAACGCCCATACACTCCTCGGCGAATCCCGTAACTCCCCGGTACTCCGATAAATACCCGAATCACTCGGAACCTTTCCGATGTCCGAATATAGTCGTCCAATATATTGATCTTTACGTCTCGACCTTTTCGAGACTCCTCGTCATGTCCTAGATCTCATCCGAGACTCCGAACTACCTTTGGCACATCAAAACACATAAACTCATAATATAACAGTCATCGAACTTTAAGCGTGCGGACCCTACGGGTTCGAGAACTATGTAGACATGACCGAGACACGTCTCTGGTCAATAACCAATAGCAGAACCTGGATGCTCATATTGTCTCCTACATATTCTACGAAGATCTTTATCGGTCAAACTGCATAACAACATACGTTGTTCCCTTTGTCATCGGTATGTTACTTTCCCGAGATTCGATCGTCGGTATCTCAAGACCTAGTTCAATTTAGTTACCGGCAAGTCTCTTTAGTCATTCCATAATACATCATCCCGCAACTAACTCATTAGTTGCAATGCTTGCAAGGCTTATAGTGATGTGCACTACCGAGTGGGCCCAGAGATACCTCTCCGACAATCGGAGTGACAAATCCTAATCTCGAAATACGCCAACCCAATAAGTACCTTCGGAGACACCTGTAGAGCACCTTTATAATCACCCAGTTACGTTGTGGCGTTTGGTGGCACACAAAGTGTTCCTCGGTAAACGGGAGTTGCATAATCTCATAGTCATAGGAACATGTATAAGTCATGAAGAAAGCAATAACAACAAACTAAACGATCAAGTGCTAAGCTAACGGAATGGGTCAAGTCAATCACATCATTCTCCTAATGATGTGATCCCGTTAATCAAATGAAAACTCATGTCCATGGGTAGGAAACTCAACCATCTTCGATTAACGAGCTAGTCAAGTAGAGGCATACTAGTGACACTATGTTTGTCTATGTATTCACACATGTACTAAGTTTCCGGTTAATACAATGCTAGCATGAATAATAAACATTTATCATGATATAAGGAAATAAATAATAACTTTATTATTGCTTCTAGGGCATATTTCCTTCAAATATTTCATGGATACTTAAGCATCTAAGCTTAGGGATGCGCCGATTGGCATCCCATCTTTCTTCTTCAACAATTATCGGTATACCTTAGTTTTTGTTTTGCATGCATGATATGCGTCTTTGGTGTTTATTTTCATTTTATTTTCCTTTATGCACCATGCTAGTATGAGATAGTCCTTCATTGATTTATATAATGCTTCATGTGCTTTACATAAATCTTTTGAGTATGGCTTTACGGAATCTTATTTGCGCTTCACTTAAATCTTTTGAGTATGGCTTTATAGAATGCTTCGTGTGCTTCACTTATATAGATTTTGAGCTTGGATATTGGTCAATATATATTAATTGTAGAATTCTCTATGAACTTCACTTATATCTTTTAGAGTATGAATAAAATTATTATCGGAATTGGGCTTGGAAGAGTATCATTAAAATATCATGCCTGGCTAAAAAGGCATTAAAGAAAAGCGCTTGTTGGGAGACAACCCAATATTTACCCGTACTATTTTCGTGTCTTATCATGATTATGCTACTTTAATCATGTTTTATAGCTTTTGCTTCAATAAAGTGCCAAGTAAGACCTTTGGGATGACCTATGGTGGTAGTTGATTTGATCTTGCTGAAAAGCACAAACTTTTGTGCTCATTGCCAGAATTTAAAAAACTCACAGAAGCGTGATTTTGATCTGAATTTTTACGCAATATTTATATACAAATTTCCTACATTGTCCTAATTTTTCAGAATTTTTGGAGTATCAGAAGTATGGTTGTTGTTGAGATCATTACAGTATGTTCTGTTTCTGAAAGATTCTGTTTTCAATGCATAGTTTGCTTGTTTTCTAGTTTCTATGGCTTATATTGCTCAGTATAAATTTTAGAAATGATAGGGTACAGTAGGCATTGTGTGAGAAAAATTATGAATCTTATCTTGACAGTACCAAAGTGAATGATTTCTCTTTATCACACTAACCCATCACACGAAGTTTTGTTAAGTTTTGTGTGATTGAAGTTTTCAAGTTTTGAGTGAGATGTTGATATGAGGGTAATAAGGAGTGGCAAATGTTGGGGAACGTAGTAATTTCAAAAAAATTCCTACGCACACGCAAGATCATGGTGATGCATAACAACGAGAGGGGAGAGTGTTGTCCATGTACCCTTGTAGACCGAAAGCGGAAGCGTTAGCACAACGCGGTTGATGTAGTCGTATGTCTTCACGATCCGACCGATCATGTACCGAACGTACGGCACCTCCGAGTTCAGCACACGTTTAGCCCGATGACGTCCCTCGAACTCCGATCCAGCCGAGTGTTGAGGGAGAGTTTCGTCAGCACGACGGCGTGGTGATGATGTTGATGTTCTACCGACGCAGGGCTTCGCCTAAGCACCACTACCGTATTATCAAGGTGGACTACGGTGGAGGGGGGCACCGCACACGGCTAAGAGATCAATGATTAATTGTTGTGTCTCTAGGGTGCCCCCCTGCCCCCGTATATAAAGGAGCAAGGGGGGGTGTGGCCGGCCATGGGAGAGGGCGCGCCGGAGGAGTCCTACTCCCACTGGGAGTAGGACTCCCCTCCTTTTTCCTAGTTGGATTAGGATTTGGGGGGGAAGGAGGAGAGAGGGGAAAGGAAAGGGGGGGCGCCGCCCCCCTCCTTGTCCAATTCGAACTTGGGGGGAAGGGCGCGCGGCTGCCCCTTGGCCGCCTCTCCTCTTCCTCCACTTGGGCCCATAAGGCCCAATAGCCTCCGGGGGGTTCCGGTAACCCCTCCGGTACTCCGGTAAAATCACTATTTCACCCGGAACACTTCTGATATCCAAACATAGGCTTCCAATATATCAATCTTCATGTCTCGACCATTTCGAGACTCCTCGTCATGTCCATGATCACATCCGGGACTCCGAACAACCTTCGGTACATCAAAACATATAAACTCATAATATAACTGTCATCGTGACGTTAAGCGTGCGGACCCTGCGGGTTCGAGAACTATGTAGACATGACCAAGACACGTCTCCCGTCAATAACCAATAGTGAAACATGGATGCTCATATTGGCTCCAGCATATTCCACAAAGATCCTTATCGGTCAGACCGCATAACAACATACGTTATTCCCTTTGTCATCGGTATGTTACTTGCCCGAGATTCGATCGTCGATATCTCAATACCTAGTTCAATCTCGTTACCAGCAAGTCTCTTTACTCCTTCTGTAATACATCATCCCGCAACTAACTCATTAGTTGCAATGCTTGGAAGGCTTAAGTGATGTGCATTACTGGGAGGGCCCAGAGATACCTCTCCGACAATCGGAGTGACAAATCCTAATCTCGAAATACGCCAACCCAACAAGTACCTTCGGAGACACCTGTAGAGCACCTTTATAATCACCTAGTTACGTTGTGACGTTTGGTAGCACACAAAGTGTTCCTCCGGTAAATGGGAGTTGCATAATCTCATAGTCATAGGAACATGTATAAGTCATGAAGAAAGCAATAGCAACATACTAAACGATCATGTGCTAAGCTAACGGAATGGGTCATGTCAATCACATCATTCTCCTAATGATGTGATCCCGTTAATCAAATGACAACCCATGTCAATGGCTAGGAAACTTAACCATATTTGATCAACGAGCTAGTCAAGTAGAGGCATACTAGTGACACTCTGTTTGTCTATGTATTCACACATGTATTATGTTTCCGGTTAATACAATTCTAGCATGAATAATAAACATTTATCATGATATAAGGAAATAAATAATAACTTTATTATTGCCTCTAGGGCATATTTCCTTCAGTCTCCCACTTGCACTAGAGTCAATAATCTAGATTAGACAGTAATGATTCTAACACCCATGGAGCCTTGGTGCTGATCACGTTTTGCTCGTGGAAGAGGCTTAGTCAACGGGTCTGCAACATTCAGATCCGTATGTATCTTGCAAATTTCTATGTCTCCCACCTGGACAAGATCCCAGATGGAATTGAAGCATCTCTTGATGTGCTTGGTTCTCTTGTGAAATCTGGATTCCTTCGCCAAGGCAATTGCACCAGTATTGTCACAAAAGATTTCCATTGGACCCGATGCACTAGGTATGACACCTAGATCAGATATGAACTCCTTCATTTGCTGCTTCCGAAGCAGCTATGTACTCCGCTTCACATGTAGATCCCACCACGATGCTTTGTTTAGAACTGCACCAACTGACTGCTCCTCCATTCAATGTAAACACGTATCCGGTTTGCGATTTAGAATCGTCCGGATCAGTGTCAAAGCTTGCATCAACGTAACCATTTACGATGAGCTATTTGTCACCTCCATAAACGAGAAACATATCCTTAGTCCTTTTCAGGTACTTCAGGATGTTCTTGACCGCTGTCCAGTGATCCACTCCTGGATTACTTTGGTACCTCCCTGCTAGACTTATAGCAAGGCACACATCAGGTCTGGTACACATCATTGCATACATGATAGAGCCTATGGCTGAAGCATAGGGAACATCTTTCATTTTCTCTCTATCTTCTGCAGTGGTCGGGCATTGAGTCTTACTCAACTTCACACCTTATAACACAGGCAAGAACCCTTTCTTCGCTTGATCCATTTTGAACTTCTTCAAAACTTTGTCAACGTATGTGCTTTGTGAAAGTCCAATTAAGCGTCTTGATCTATCTCCATAGATCTTAATGCCCAATATGTAAGCAGCTTCACTGAGGTCTTTCATTGAAAAACTCTTATTCAAGTATCCCTTTATGCTATCCAGAAATTCTATATCATTTCTAATCTGTAATATGTCATCCACATATAATATCAGAAATGCTATAGAGCTCCCACTCACTTTCTTGGAAATACAGGCTTCTCCAAAAGTCTGTACAAAACCAAATGCTTTGATCACACTATCAAAGCGTTTATTCCAACTCCGAGAGGCTTGCACCAGTCCATAAAATGCGGCAATCTCTAACATGATTCGGACAGACTTAAGCATCGCTACGGGTGAGAAGGTCTCATCGTAGTCAATCCCTTGAACTTGTCGAAAACCTTTTTGCAACAAGTCGAGCTTTGTAGACAGTAACCTTACTGTCAGCATCAGTCTTCTTCTTGAAGATCCATTTATTCTCAATTGCTTGTCGATCATCGGGCAAGTCAACCAAAGTCCACACTTTGTTCTCATATATGGATCCCATCTCAGATTTCATGGCTTCTAGCCATTTTGCGGAATCTGGGCTCACCATCGCTTCTTCATAGTTTGTAGGTTCATCATGATCTAGTAGCATGACTTCCAAAACAGGATTACCGTACCACTCTGGTGCGGATCTTACACTGGTTGATCTACGAGGTTCAATAGCAACTTGATCTGAAGTTCCATGATCATCATCATTAACTTCCTCACTGATTGGTGTACGTGTCACAGAAACCGGTTTCTGTGATGTACTGTTTTCCAATAAGGGAGCAGGTATAGTTACCTCATCAAGTTCTACTTTCCTCCCACTCATTTCTTTCGATACAAACTCCTTCTCTAGAAAGGATCCATTCTTAGCAACGAATGTCTTGCCTTTGGATTTGTCATAGAAGGTGTACACAACAGTCTCCTTTGGGTATCCTACGAAGACACATTTCTCCGTTTTGGGTTCAAGCTTATCAGGTTGAAGCTTTTTCACATAAGCATTGCAGCCCCAAACTTTCAGAAATGACAACTTTGGTTTCTTGCCAAACCACAGTTCGTAAGGTGTCGTCTCAACAGATTTTGATGGTGCCCTATTTAACGTGAATGCAGCCGTCTCTAAAGCATAACCCCAAAACGATAGCGATAAATCTATAAGAGACATCATAGATCGCACCATATCTAGTAAAGTACGATTATGATGTTCGGACACACCATTACGTTGTGGTGTTCCGGGTGGCATGAGTTGCGAAACTATTCCGCATTTTTTCAAATGTAGACCAAACTCGTAACTCAAATATTCTCCTCCACGATCAGATCGTAGAAACTTTATTTTCTTGTTACGATGATTTTCAACTTCACTCTGAAATTCTTTGAACTTTTCAAATGTTTTAGACTTATGCTTCATTAAGTAGATATACCCATATCTGCTTAAATCGTCTATGAAGGAGAGAAAATAACGATATCTGCCACGAGCCTCCACATTCATCGGACCACATACATCTGTATGTATGATTTCTAACAAATCTGTTGCTCTCTCCATAGCATTTTAGTCATCTTGCCCATGAGGCACGGTTCGCAAGTACCAAGTGATTCATAATCAAGTGGTTCCAAAAGTCCATCAGTATGGAGTTTCTTCATGCGCTTTACACCGATATGACGTAAACGGTAGTGACACAAATAAGTTGCACTATCATTATCAACTCTGCATCTTTTGGCTTCAACATTATGAATATGTGTATCACTACTATCGAGATTCATCAAAAATAGACCACTCTTCAAGGGTGCATGACCATAAAAGATATTACTCATATAAATAGAACAACCATTATTCTCTGATTTAAAAGAATAACCGTCTTGCATCAAACAAGATCCAGATATAATGTTCATGCTCAATGCTGGCACCAAATAACAATTATTTAGGTCTAATACTAATCCCGAAGGTAGATGTAGAGGTAGCGTGCCGACCGCGATCACATCGACTTTGGAACCATTTCCCACGCGCATCGTCACCTCGTCCTTTGCCAGTGTTCACTTAATTCGTAGTCCCTGTTTCGAGTTGCAAATATTAGCAACTGAACCAGTATCAAATAACCAGGTGCTACTGCGAGCTCTAGTAAGGTACACATCAATAACGTGTATATCACATATACCTTTGTTCACCTTGCCATCCTTCTTATCCGCCAAATACTTGGGGTAGTTCCGCTTCCAGTGACCAATCTACTTGCAATAGAAGCACTCAGTTTCAGGCTTAGGCCCAGACTTGGGTTTCTTCTCTTGACCAGCAACTTGCTTGCTGTTCTTTTTGAAGTTCCCCTTCTTCTTCCCTTTGCCCTTCTTCTTGAAACTAGTGGTATTATTGACCATCAACACTTGATGCTCCTTCTTGATTTCTACCTCCACAGCCTTTAGCATTGCGAAGAGCTCGGGAATTATCTTATCCATCCCTTGCATATTATATTTCATCATATAGCTCTTGTAGCTTGGTGGAAGTGATTGGAGGATTGTGTCAATGACGCTATCATCCGGAAGATTAACTCCCAGTTGAATCAAGTGATTACAATACCCAGACATCTTGAGTATATGCTCACTGACAGAACTATTCTCCTCCATCTTGCCGCTATAGAACTTATTGGAGACTTTATATCTCTCAATCCAATCATTTGCTTGAAATATTAACTTCAACTCTTGGAACATCTCGTATGCTCCATGACGTTCAAAACATCGTTGAAGTCCCGATTCTAAGTCGTAAAGCATGGCACATTGAACTATCGAGTAGTCATCAGCTTTGCTCTGCTAGACATTCTTAACATCGTCAGTTGCATCAGCAGCAGGCCTGGCACCCAGCGGTGCTTCCAGGACATAATTTTTCTGTGCAGCAATGAGGATAATCCTCAAGTTACGGACCCAGTCCGTGTAATTGCTACCATCATCTTTCAACTTTTCTTTCTCAAGGAACGCATTAAAATTCAACGGAACAACATCACGGGCCATCTCTCTACAATCAAACATAGATAAGCAAGATACTATCAGGTACTAAGTTCATGATAAATTTAAGTTCGATTAATCATATTACTTAAGAACTCCCACTTAGAAAAACAACCCTCTAATCCTCTAAGTGATCACGTGATCCAAATCAACTAAACCATAACCGATCATCACGTGAAATGGAGTAGCTTTCAATGGTGAACATCACTATGTTGATCATATCTACTATATGATTCACGCTCGACCTTTCGGGAGTAGGACTCCCCTCCTTTTTCCTAGTTGGATTAGGACTTGGGGGGAAGGAGGAGAGAGGGGAAAGGAAAGGGGGGGGCACCGCCCCCCTCCTTGTCCAATTCGGAGTTGGGGGGAGGGGAGGGGCGCGCGGCTGCCCCTTGGCCGCCTCTCCTCTTCCTCCACTTGGGCCCATAAGGCCCAATAGCCTCCAGGGGGTTCCGGTAACCCCTCCGGTACTCCGGTAAAATCACTATTTCACCCGGAACACTTCCGATATCCAAACATAGGCTTCCAATATATCAATCTTCATGTCTCGACCATTTCGAGACTCCTCGTCATGTCCGTGATCACATCCGGGACTCTGAACAACCTTCGGTACATCAAAACATATAAACTCATAATATAACTATCATCGTAACGTTAAGCATGCGGACCCTGCGGGTTCGAGAAATATGTAGATTGACCGAGACACGTCTCTGGTCAATAACCAGTAGCGGAACCTGGATGCTCATATTGTCTCCTACATATTCTAGGAAGATCTTTATTGGTCAGACCGCATAATAACATACGTTATTCCCTTTGTCATTGGTATGTTACTTGCTCGAGATTCGATCGTCGGTATCTCAATACCTAGTTCAATCTCGTTATCGGCAAGTCTCTTTACTCCTTCCGTAATACATCATCCCGCAACTAACTCATTAGTTGCAATGCTTGCAAGGCTTAAGTGATGTGCATTACCGAGAGGGCCCATAGATACCTCTCCGACAATCGGAGTGACAAATCCTAATCTCGAAATACGCCAACCCAATAAGTACCTTCGGAGACACCTGTGGAGCACCTTTATAATCACCCAGTTACGTTGTGACATTCGGTAGCACACAAAGTGTTCCTCCGGTAAATGGGAGTTGCATAATCTCATAGTCATAGGAACATGTATAAGTCATGAAGAAAGCAATAGCAACATACTAAACAATCATGTGCTAAGCTAACAAAATGGGTCATGTCAATCGCATCATTCTCCTAATGATGTGATCCCATTAATCAAATGACAACCCATGTCAATGGCTAGGAAACTTAACCATCTTTGATCAACGAGCTAGTCAAGTAGAGGCATACTAGTGACACTCTGTTTGTCTATGTATTCACACATGTATTATGTTTCCGGTTAATACAATTCTAGCATGAATAATAAACATTTATCATGATATAAGGAAATAAATAATAACTTTATTATTGCCTCTAGGGCATATTTCCTTCAAAAAACTCTAAGCTTGGGGATGCCCAAGCCACCTCAAGGTAATATTCAAGGAAGACTCAAGCTCCTAATCTTGGTGATGCCCCGGAAAGCATCCCATCTTTCATCTTCAAAACTATAGGTATACCTTACTCGTAGCTATAGTTTTATTCGTCACATGATATGTGTTTTGATTGGAGTGTATTTTCATTTTACTAGTTGTTTGAGTAAAATCATTAGATGTGAAATCTTGAATGAGAGAGAGTCCTCACATGGCTATTTAACTACTTGACCACGCATTGATCTTCACCTATATCTTTTTGGAGTAGTTTTGTCATTTACTCTCGTGCTTCACTTATATCCTATGAGTGAATGCTTCACTTATATCCTAATGAGTTAGTTTTGTCATTTGTCATCGGTATGTTACTTGCCCGAGATTCAATCGTCCGTATCTCAATACCTAGTTCAATCTCGTTACCGGCAAGTCTCTTTACTCCTTCCGTAATACATCATCGTGCAACTAACTCATTAGTTGCAATGCTTGCAAGGTTTAAGTGATGTGCATTACCGAGAGGGCCCAGAGATACCTCTCCGACAATCGGAGTGACAAATCCTAATCTTGAAATACGCCAACCCAACAACTACCTTCGGAGACACCTGTAGAGCACCTTTTATAATCACCCAGTTACGTTGTGACGTTTGGTAGCACACAAAGTGTTCCTCCGGTAAACGGGAGTTGCATAATCTCACAGTCATAGGAACATGTATAGGTCATGAAGAAAGCAATAGCAACATACTAAACGATCGTGTGCTAAGCTAACGGAATGGGTCATGTCAATCACATCATTCTCCTAATGATGTGATCCCGTTAATCAAATGACAACCCATGTCAATGGCTAGGAAACTTAACCATCTTTGATCAATGAGCTAGTCAAGTAGAGGCATACTAGTGACACTCTGTTTGTCTATGTATTCACACATGTATTATGTTTCCGGTTAATACAATTCTAGCATGAATAATAAACATTTATCATGATATAAGGAAATAAATATTAACTTTATTATTGCCTCTAGGGCATATTTCCTTCAAAAAACCCTAACCTTGGGGATGGCCAAGCCACCTCCAGGTAATATTCAAGGAAGACTCAAGCTCCTAATCTTGGGGATGCCCCGGAAAGCATCCCCTCTTTCACCTTCAAAACTATAGGTATACCTTACTCGTAGCTATATTTTTATTCGTCACATGATATGTGTTTTGCTTAGAGCGTATTTTCATTTTACTAGTTGTTTGAGTAAAATCATTAGATTTGAAATCTTGAATGAGAGAGAGTCCTCACATGGCTATTTAACTACTTGACCACGCATTGATCTTCACCTATATCTTTTTGGAGTAGTTTTGTCATTTACTCTCGTGCATCACTTATATCCTATTAGTAAATGGTTGAATGAATTGAATATCATAAATATGAAATTATATATGTTTTTTATGCTTATCCCATGGGGAGTAATGACTTCACATATAAGAAGTATAGGTGCTAAAATTTATTGAAAGTTAGCAAACACCACATTAGTCACCTGAACAATTAATGAAAGAATATTGAAGGAAGAGAGATTTCACATATAATTATACTATCTTGGACATCTTCTATGATTGTGAGCCCCATTGACTATTTTCAAACTTGCGCAAATTTGTTGATGTTGGACAAGGAAGACAACATAATGAGTTATGTTTGGGTATATTTGTATAGAAGTTATATTGTTATGGATCGTCCAACATGTGGTGCTTGCTTATGATCTTTTGCTAGCCAAAAATTTATACTAAGTAGAGATACTACTTGTGCACCAAAAACCCTTAAACCTAGTTTTCTTGCCATGAGCGTCCACCATATCTACCTATGGATTGGATAAGAACCTTCAAGTTGTCATCGGTGAAAAAAGCAATAAAAATTGCTCATAAATATGTATGATCTTTTATTGTAAGGGAAAATAAGCGTTGTACGAACTTGTGATGATGCTAAAGAAAGAGAAGCGACGGTCTGCATAATCAACGTTGCTATTACAAAGGGCAATACAATGTGATGTTCCCTTGCATTAAGGGTTTGCACATACAAAATCAAAAGGCGCATGACAACCTCTACTTCCCTCTACGAAGGGCATATCTTTTACTTTCATGTATTTACTGTCGGTGTTCTGGGAACGGGGGTCCCCAGACTTGCCTGCCTGCGGCCTGCGGCGTGCCATCTTCATCAGCTCAAGCTCAAGACCCTCGGGAGGGGCCAAGCCTCGCGGGTCGGACAATCGGAAGCTTCCTCAAAGGCAGCCTCATCAGGCAGGCTTGCGAGGAGGCAGAGAGATCAAGGCAGGGGTACCTCACGAGGAGCCCGTGATGCAAGCCATGACGATTGAGGCCAGGCGGGCGCCGGCCTGCGTAGTGTCCTTGTTTCCCCTTTGGTGCAAAGGGGGCAAGCATAGGCCAAGGCATCGGGTAAAGGTTACCATTCCGGTGCAACGAGACCAAGACCAGCAGAGCGGCAGGACGGAGGTCACCATGGAGCCCAAGACGGCGTCATCACCAGTGCTTTTGGCAGCCGAAGACCACCTTTGGTCAGGATAACTTGTACTAGATGTTCCCCTTCAAAATGGCCAATTGTTGGCGCCCCTCCCGCTCATTATTTGGGGAGAGGCCCAGGGCCTCTATAAATAGGGCTGGCCACCAGAGAGTAGAGGGACATCGAGAGATCTGATAGAGCCCTAGTAAAGAGAGAGAGAGAGAGAGAGAGAGGCGACTGAACTCACCCAAGCAGTTCATCGCACCAGCTCAAGAACACCTCTCGCGAGGCAGTTCTTCCCTTGTACTATTCATCATCAGCCCCTGAGGCAATCCACCACACCACACACTGGAGTGGGGTGTTACACCACAACGGTGGCCCGAAACAGTATAAACCTCGAGTCCCTTGTGTTGTTCGTTGTTTCCAGCTTAGATCACACGAGGAGATTGGACGTAGGTCGATAGGGGAGAGATCTCCACGCGCACCCCAGTGTTCGAACCTCAAGGGTTTGCTGGAACCCGAAATCCGACAATTGGCGCGCCAGGTAGGGGGTGCACCGGAGTTCTCCCTCCTGAAGACCCGCTCTCCCCCAACATCGCATCCCGCCCTAATGGTGGACAACGCGCAGCCCGCTCCAGCAACGGATGCCGGCACTGGGGCCAGGGGCTCCGGGCCTTGGCCCCCACCTTGCGACAGGTGTAGTGGCCGCACAAGTTCAAGCCCGAGATGCCGCTGCGCTACAACGGCACGACGGACCCGATGATCTTCCTGCTGGCGTACGAGGAGGTCGTCCTCAGGGCCGGGGGCGACGACCGGGGGATGGCCAACTGGTTACCCATGGCCCTCACCGGCGTCCCGCGTGCGTGGCTCCTCCACCTGCCGACGGCTTTTGTCACCTCCTGGGAGGAGCTGCACGACCTCTTCCTCACCTATTTTGCCGCAGCGGCGGCGCCCGTCGTCGCAGCTCTCCTGGGTGGCTCTCAGGCACCACCCTCGAGCCGTCACGTCAAGCCGTTCACCCGCCGGATCAGAACCGCCTCCAAGTGCCGAGAAGCCCCCCCCGGGCTGGGTGGCGCCCGAGGCCGATCTAACCTTTGACTCGGAGGATCACCCCTTCAACCCCATCGGTTTGGGCGCGCTCCCCATGCCGTGCACCCCCACCATCTTCCAAGTGGCCGTCACCAGGACCCTCATCGACGGTGGTGCTAGCCTCAACGTACTCTCGATGGAGGCCTTCAGCCTCCTCCACGTGCCACTGGAGCGGCTCCAACCCAGCAGGCCTTTCTCGGGCGTCGGAGCCAGTTCCACCGCCTCCTTGGGACAGATCCGCCTCCAAGTGACCTTCGGCACCTACGACAACTTCCGCACGGAGCTGATCGACTTCGACATCGCCCCCATTGGCCTCCCCTACTACGCCATCCTCGGCTATCCGGCCTTGGCTCGGTTCATGGCAGCAACTCACCCGGCGTACAACCTCATGAAGATGCCTGGGAGCAGCGGCGTCCTCACCGTGTCAGGAGACACAAGGGATGCACTGCAGGTGCTCCAGCTTGTTTTCAGGGCGGCCGCGGTGGCACAGCCCACTAGCACCGATGCCCTTGAGCCCAAGGGGGTTGCACTGGCTAAAAAGAAGCAGCTATTCACCCAGGACAAGGCGGAAACCAAGCAGGTACCAGTTGACGAGGACGGGTCCACTAGCGCCACTTTCACCATAGGGGCCAACCTCGAGCCCGAGCAGGAGGAGGCCCTGGTGAGGTTCCTGCGTGCGAATAAGAAGGTGTTCGCATGGGAACTTGATCAGTTAGCAGGGGTCCCAAGGAATGTGATTGAGCATCACCTCAACGTGTGCCCTAATGTGCGCCCTGTGAAGCAGAAGGCAAGGCGGCACTCCACTGAGAAACGGGCTTTCATTATTCAAGAGACCCGGAAGCTAGAGGCAGCAGCAGTTATCTACGAGGTCCGCTACCCTGATTGGCTGGCTAACCTGGTCGTTGTGCCAAAAAAGGGAGGAAAGGAGCGCATGTGTGTCGACTTCACCAACCTCAACAAGGCCTGCCCGCAGGATCCATTTCCGCTCCCCCGCATTGACCAGATAGTCGACTCCACCGCAGAGTGTGACCTATTGTGCTTCCTAGATGCCTTCTCGGGCTATCACCAGATCAAGATGGCGGTAGAAGACATGGAGAAGACGGCTTTTCTGACCCCGTGTGGAGTGTACTGCTATACGTGCATGCCACTTGGGTTGCGCAACGCAGGCGCAACCTTTCAGCGGCTGATGCACATCGCCTTAGGCCGGCAACTCGGGAGGTACGCTGAAGCTTACATCGATGACATTGTGGTGAAGTCTCGTGAGGCAAGAACCCTGATACAGGACCTGGAAGAAACCTTCGCGAGCCTCAATGAAGTGGACCTGCGGCTCAACCTGGAGAAGTGCGTGTTTGGAGTCCCCTTAGGCAAGCTCCTGGGTTTCCTCGTGTCCCACAGGGGCATCGAGGCCAACCTGAAGAAGGTCAAGACAGTCGAAGACATGAGCCCTCCAAGTATCCTCAGAGAAATGCAGAAGTTCACCGGGAGTGTAACCGCGCCGGGCCGCTTCATCTCCAAGCTGGGGGAACAAGCGCTGCCCTTCTTCAAGCTAATGAAGAAAAAGGGCCCCTTCGAATGGACAGAAGAGGCCAACAAGGCATTCCAAGACCTCAAGAGGTACCTTACCAGCCCACCAGTGATGGTAGCTCCGCGTCCTCGGGAGCCCCTAGTGCTCTACCTTGCGGCCACCCCCTACTCCGCTAGCGCAGCCCTGGTGGCGGTCAGGGAGGAGCCCTGTGCCAAGGCCGCATCGACCGTCTGGACTGAAGCAAAGCAGAGCCGGGAGGGCCTCGCGAAGGCCGCAACCGTAGCTGGAAAGGAACAGCCGCAGCAGGAGAACGCACCCGGAGCAGGAGAGGCATCTACAGGCGACCAAGCACTGGGGGCTCCGACATCTCAAGAGACGCCTCGACCTCTGGAGGACGCAAGCTGCGCCAGCACCCTCAACCTCGTCGAGCATCCCGTGTACTTCGTCAGCATGGTGCTACGGGATGCAAGGGCACGGTACCCCATGCCTCAAAAGATCCTCCTCGCGCTACTAGTGGCCTCATGCAAGCTGCGCCACTACTTCCATGGCCATCCCATAAAAGTCGTCTCAGCATACCCCTTGGAGAGAGTACTCAGGAACACAACTCAGCTGGGAGGGTCGCTGAATGGAACATTGAACTACAGGCATTTCAGCTAGAGTTCAGTACGACAGAGCCATCAAGGGAGCCGCACTTGCGGATTTCGTGGCAGAATGGGCAAAAGCACCGGGTCTCGAGGCAGGCGAAGACCGATCACTTTCCCCGGGAAGTGAAGCACCGGACGGCTGGGTCATGTACTTCGATGGGGCGTTCTCCCGACACGGTGCGGGAGCTGGCGCAGTGCTCATATCCCCTACCCAGGACAAACTCTACTACGCCGTACAACTCTTCTTCCAGCACGGAGAAAAGGTCTCCAACAACATAGCAGAGTACGAAGGCCTAATAGCAGGCTTGAAGGCCACAATTTCCTTAGGGGTAGAGCGCCTCATCATCAAGGGCGATTCGCAGCTCCTCATCAACTTCTCCAACAAGATATACGAGCCAAAGGACGAGCACATGGAAGCCTACCTCACTGAGGTTGGCAAGATGGAGAAACAGTTCTGGGGGCTGGAGTTGCAAGACGTGCCTCGGGGCACCAATCAGGAAGCTGATGACATTGCCAAGAGGGCATCTCGGCGGCTGCCCCAGGAGCCAGGCGTCTTCGAGGAGCGGCTCTTCAAACCCTTGGTGGTGCCGTCACTGTCAAGCACGGCGCAACCAAGGGAGGAGCTCCCTCAGCCGCCTACCTCAGGAGCCCCAGTCTGCGGCCCGGCCTCAGGGGCACGCCTGCTCCTGGCGTTTGAGCCTCAGGAAGGGTGTTGGATCCCGGAGCTCAAGAACTACCTGATGCAAGGGACTCTACCGGCGAACGAGGAGGAAGCGGAACGTGTGGCGCGGCAGGCCACAGCTTATTGCATCAAGGATGGAGAGCTCTACAGGAAGCGCCCAAATGACGTGTCCCTACGTTGCATCTCCCGAGAGCAAGGGAAGGAGCTACTGGCGGACATACACGGCGGAGACTGTGGGGACCACTCATCATCATGAACCCTCGTCGACAAGGCATTCTGTAGTGGATTCTACCGGCCCACGACGCTCATCGATGCTGTTGAGCCGATGAAGTCTTGCGAGGCCTGCCAGTTTCATGCTAAGCATATCCATCAGCCTGCGGGGGGTCTACATACTATACCCCTCTCATGGCCGTTCGCAGTTTGGGGGCTGGACATTCTGGGCCCGTTTCCTCAGGCGCCAGGGGGCTATCGCTACCTCTACGTCGATGTGGACAAGTTCACCAAGTGGGATGAGGTGGAAGCCGTCCGCACAATCCCGGCAAGCTCCACGGTCAAGTTCATCAAGGGCCTCGTGAGCCGATTTGGGGTGCCCAACCGCATCATCACCGACAACGGTTCACAATTTACCAGTAATCTCTTCAAAACATACTGTGCTAACCTTGGAACGCAGATATGCTATGCTTCGGTAGCACACCCCCGGAGCAACGGCCAGGCCGAGCAAGGCAACGCGGAGGTCCTGAGGGGCCTCAAAGCCAGGACCTTTAAGAAGAAGCTGGAGGCCTATGGCAGGGGCTGGTACGACGAACTCTAGTCTGTGATGTGGTCGATCCGCACAACTACGACCAAGCCGACTGGCGAGACCCCGTTCTTCCTCGTCTACGGAGAAGAGGCTGTTCTCCCTCACGAGGTCAGGCATCACTCCGCACGGGTACTGGCGTTCGATGAGACGCAGCAGTACACCTTGCGGGGGATGGATCTCGTGCTGGGGGAGGAACGCCACCGAGAAGCCACGCTGCGAGCGGCAAGGTATCAATAGGCGCTGCGACGATACCAATGCCGCAACATCTGCCCCAGAACTCTTGAGGTAGGGGATCTCGTACTCAGACGGGTTCTCTCTAGGGAGGGGCTGCACAAGCTCTCTCCCATGTGGGAGGGCCCATTCAAGGTTGTTCATGTCTTCAGGCCTGGCTCCGCATGCTTGGAGACCACGGAGGGGGTACCCATCCAGAACACGTGGAACATTCAACATCTCTAGAGGTTCTATCCCTGAGTGAGGCCTAGCATCTAGGAAAGGCCCGGTGCCTGTGAAGCTGCCGTGTTTTGGGAAAGGCCCGGTGCCTGTGAAGAAGGCAAATGCCTGTGAAGCTGCCGTGTTTTGGGAAAGGCCCGGCGCCTGTGAAGAAGGCAAATGCCTGTGAAGCTGCCCTATTTTGGGAAAGGCCCGGTGCCTGTGAAGAAGGCAAATGCCTGTGAAGCTGTCGTGTTTTGGGAAAGGCCCGGTGCCTGTGAAGAAGGAAAATGCCTGTCAAACTGACGTGTTTTGGGAAAGGCCAAGTGCCTATGAAGAAGGCCAATGCCTGTGAATCTGCCGCATTTCGAGAAAGGCTCGGTGCCTGTTAAGAACGCCAATGCCTATGAAGTTCGCCGCCCGTGACACTCTCACGTAATAATGAGTGGGACTGTACACGCCCCGGAGTCTCCGGAGTGCCGCCCTCGGGCCTCGGGGGCTCCCGCCCACGCCCAGTGGCAGCACTTAGCTCCGTGCTGGTGAGAAGACGTCGAAGACTAGAATAGGTGCCGGATGCGGCTTTTCCATCTGCTTTCTGCAGTTGGCTTGTTTATTCCCGTTTGATGTTTTATTGAAGTTGTTGACGTTCCTGGCTTGTGACTCTTTACCTTTTTCACTCGCTTGCCTCATTTTCTCTTGCACAAGTCTCGCGAGGGAGGTTCGCGGGCGCCCTCGCGAGTGTTTTCTACCCCGGTCGTTTAGAGCTTTCCTATCCGAGCCCTCTGCGGGAGCACCCTGTAACGCCCTCGATGCGGCTATAGCTCCCACGTGTCGAGGCACGACTCAGAGACATAACCGCATTGAAAGCAATGTCTCAAGTTAGGCAATCATCACAACATCCCATTTAATATATAATAAAAGGGGAAGATACATAGTTGGTTTAGACTCGCCATGTCACATCAAAGTACATAAATAACATCCATCATACAAACACTCATCGCCCGACTACGGCGCCAAAATAGAAAAGAACCCAACATGCGACAAGGCCCTGAATCGAACCCCAACTAGGCACCACTATTGATCATCAGGAAAAGACACGTAGTAACGCTGAGAGTCCTCGTCGAACTCCCACTTGAGCTCGTACTCGTCACCTGGAGCGGAAACACCTGGACCTGCATCTGGAGTTATAGTATCTGTGAGCCACAGGGACTCAGCAATCTCGCACCCTCGCGATCAAAACTATGTAAGCTTATAGGAAGGATAAGGCAAGTATATGTGGAGCTGCAGCAAGCGACTAGCATATATGGTGGCTAACTTATACGCAAAAGAGAGCGAGAAGAGGAGGCAAAGCGTGAGCGAGAATCTAGAGTAGCAACCTGCGCAAGCATAACTCCAACATCGTGTCCACTTCCCGGACTCCGCCGAGAAGGGGCCATCACGGTAACACACACGGTTGATTCATTTTAATTAAGTTTATGTTCAAGTTATCTACAACCGGACATTAACAAATTCCCATCTGCCCATAACCGCGGGCACGGCTTTCGAAAGTTCAATCCCTGCAGGGGAATCCCAACTTAGCCCATGACAAGCTCTCACGGTCAACGAAGGAATAGACCTCCACCCGAGACGTTCCGATCAGACTCGGTATCTCGGTACAACAAGACATTTCGACATGTTAAAACTAGACCAGCAACACTGCCCGAATGTGCCGACAAATCCCGATAGGAGCTGCAAATATCTCGTACTCAGGGCACACTCGGATGAGCAATCTGTACAACTAAAACCAAACCTCGAGTTTCCCCGAGGGGGCGCTGCACAGGGCTCTAGTTCAGACCAACACTCAGAGGAGCACTGGCCCGTGGGGGGCTAAAATAAAGATGACCCTCGGGCTCCGGAAACCCAAGGGAAAAAGAGGCTAGGTGGCAAATAGTAAAACCAATGTTGGGCATTGCTGGAAAAGCTTTAATCAAGGCGAACTATCAAGGGTTTCCCATTATAGCCCAACCACGTAAGGGACGCAACAATCCGGGAACATAACACCGATATGACGGAAACTAGGGCGGCAAGAGTGGAACAAAACACCAGGCGAGAGGCCGAGCCTTCAACCCTTTACCAAGTATATAGATGCATTAAGATAACATAGCAATATAATGATATCCCAACAAGTAAGTAAATGTTCCAACAAGGAATGGCTCCAATCTTCACCTGCAACTAGCAACGCTATAAGAGGGGCTGAGCAAAGCGGTAACATAGCCAATCAACGGATTGCTAGGACATGGTGGGTTAGAGGTTTCGACATGGCAATTAGGAGGCTGACAAGAAAAAGTTAGGCATCATAGCATTGGCATAGCAAAGAGAGAGCAAACTAGCATAGCAAAGATAGTAGTGATTTCGAGGGTATGATCATCTTGCCTGTAAAGCTGTCAGAGTTGACTGGATCCTCAAAAGCAAACTCAACGGGCTCCTCGTTAACGAACTCGTCTCCCGTCTCTATCCAAACAAGACAAACAAGCAACAAGGATACAATCAACCACGTGCAAGCTCAAACAATAAGATGCAATGATGACATGCTATGCGGGATGCGATGCGGGATGCAAAATGCAAGATATGACAGGAAATGCATGAACCTGGCCTCAACTTGGAAAACCAAGTGTGCCACCGGAAAGATGGGGTGAAATCGCTTGAAAACAATATAAAGAACGCCGGAATCGGAGTTACGGTTGGGAAATGGCAAGCGTTTCAATATTTGCACCGGTCCGCGATTTTCAACAAGTAGGCATCTAAATGCAATGAAATGAACATGCTACAACACCCAAACATGACAACAAAATACATGGCAGGTATGCCCACAAGATGCTTAACAAAAGACTAGCACTGAGCCACGGCCAATTCATCCATTAAGAGGTTCAAATAAGCATGGCAAGAACGCAAATGCAAAACAGATTTCAGACTTGGTGAAATTAACACTTGTCTGAAATTTCAGATCACGAAGATCTCTTCGGAGCAGAAAAACAACATGATACATGATCTGATTAAGACAAGTAAGAACATGGCATGGAGCTACTCAACAAGCTTAACAAAATACCCAAAGTGGCCTGGGGCCAAAAGGGTTCACAAAATATACTAACAAGCCCACGAACATAGCTAAAACACAATCAGTTTTCAGACTTAGTGAAAACTGAGATGCTGAAATTTAACTCACGAAGGCATGTAAACGAGCTCGATGCACTCACCACGGTGCAAGTCATGGCAAGGCAAGCATACATCCATTAATAAGGCACAAAATGCTAACTAGACATGGCAAGAACAATGGCATAGCATGCACGGATCAACTACAATAGCATCAGCAAAATCGCAAACGAGTTGACGATCTGCCCAGATTCACAACGAAGCAAAAGTAGAGCTCGATTGACTCAAGCTAGGGTGCTCCATAATTGCAATTAAAGACATGGATGGATAAAGCATAACAAGATTAACAAAACTCCTTAACTGATCATCCTCAGAAGAGGCACGGATCATTAGGAAACAGCAAGAACATATGGCATCATGAACTAAATAATCCCAGACTTAGTGAAAACTACTAAGTCCCTGAAAACAGATTTACCGGGTGCCTCACTTTGCAAGCTTCCACAAGTCACCACACACATCCTAAAAATGCATGGGTTGGACCTCTGGAAAGATAACAAAATGCTTAACAAAACATATGAAAGACTCACAGGCATATCATGCACACAACAATCATGGCAAAAATGACAAAAGTCTAAGATGAACTAGCAGATCTGACAATTAACTTACGAAGGCTCCTTCTAGCAGCATTTCGGGCATCAAGATGAACTCAAATGAAATGATGCAATGGAATGAAATGATGTACTCGCCGGTCAAAGTTTGCATAAAAATTAGGGTTTCGGGGATAAAAAGTCAACATCGAATATCAGATCCAGATCGGCACGGTTCCCGAGGCTCGCCAGCGCGCGCACTGTTCACCGGAGTTCGTCGGCCGCCGGAGTCGGTGGGGAGGCGGCGTGGTGCTCCCGGGCCGGATCTCGCCGGATCCGGCCGGCGGGGAGCTGGAGAGGCGGCGGGGCGGCGGCCACGGC
>NC_057800.1:141228570-141238067 GCF_018294505.1 Triticum aestivum
AGGAGGAGGTGGGGCCCGGACGCAGGAGGGGAGGCCGGCCTTGGGCCCTCGCGGGCCGGCGGCGGTGGAAGGTGGCGCTGCCACGTGGCAGCTCGGGAGAGGGCGGCGGCGGTGTCCGGCCGGGTCGGACAATGTCCGGCCCGGCACAGGGCGATTTAGGGTTTCGGGGAGAGGGGATCTGGGACATTTCGAGGGGGTCCTATATATAGGCATAGAGGGAGCTAGGAGAGTCCAAATGAGGTGCGGTTTTCGGCCACACGGTCGTAATCGAACGCTCTAGGTGATGGAGCAGAGTTTGGTGGGTTTTGGGCCAAATTGGAGGGGTGTTGGGCTGCAACACACACGAGGCCTTTTCGGTCCCTCGATTAACCGTTGGAGCATCAAACGAAGTCCAAATGGTACGAAACTTGATAGGCGGTCTACCGGTAGTAAACCAAGGCCGCATGACAAGTCTCGGTCCAATCCAGAAATGTTTAATCCCCACACACAAAAGAAAGCTAGAATTGACCATCGGAGGAGAACGAAGCGCCGGAATGCAAAACGGACAATGGGGAAAATGCTCGAATGCATGAGATGAACACGTATGCGAATGCAATGCACATGATGACATATATGAGATGCATGAAAACAAAAACAACACACGGAGACAAAGACCCGATCCTGAGAAATAAATATAACTTAACGCCGGAAACGGCAAGAGTTGGAGTACAAATTGGGAAAGCTATATCTGGGGCGTTACAACACTCCACCACTACGAAAAGATCTCGTCCCGAGATCTAGGACTGAAAGAACGCCGGGTACTCAGAACAGAGGTGATCCTCGCGTTCCCAGGTAGCTTCACGGTCGGAATGGTGAGACCACTTGACTTTGAGAAATTTGATTGACTTGTTGCGAGTCTTGCGTTCAGTCTCTTCAAGAATAGCGACTGGGTGCTCACGATAGGAGAGATCTTCTTGGAGCTCAATGTCCTCGAAGTTGACTGTGCGGTCAGGAGTCTTGAAGCACTTTCGAAGCTGAGAGACATGGAACACATCATGAACATTTACAAAGTTTGAAGGAATCTCGAGTTGATAGGCGAGGTTGCCTCTCTTGCTGACAATCTTGAAAGGTCCCACGTATCTAGGGGCAAGCTTCCCTTTGATACCGAAGCGACGAGTCCCTTTCATAGGAGAGACACGGAGGTAAACATTATCTCCGATCTCGAAAGCCAAATCACGGTGCTTACTATCATAATAGCTCTTCTGGCGGGATTGGGCTGCTTTGAGGTTATCACGAATGACTTTGCACATTTCTTCTGCCTCTGTGATTAAGTCATTACCCAGCAGCTGACGTTCACCGGTTTCAGACCAGTTGAGAGGGTAGGGCATTTCCTACCATACAGAATTTCAAATGGGGCCTTGCCCAAACTTGCTTGAAAACTGTTGTTGTAGGAAAATTCAGCATAAGGAAGACAATCCTCCCATTTCATGCCGAAGGAGATCACACAAGCCCTGAGCATATCTTCAAGAATTTGGTTGACACACTCGACTTGAACGCTTGTTTGAGGATGGAAAGCAGTGCTGAAACGGATGTTGGTGCCCATGTCCTTCTAAAAAGAATCCCAAAACTTGGAGGTAAAGATGCTGCCACGGTCTGAAGATATCACTTGAGGAATACCGTGCAGAGAGACAATTCTAGAGGTATAGAGTTCCGCCAATTGAGCTGCAGTGATCGACTCTTTGATAGGCAGGAAGTGAGCCACTTTGGTGAGCTTGTCGATGACAACGAATATAGCATCATTGCCACGCTTGGACTTTGGAAACCCAGTCACGAAGTCCATTTCAATGTGGTCAAACTTCCATTCTGGAATGGCAAGAGGTTGGAGGAGACCTGCTGGCCTTTGGTGTTCTGCCTTCACTCTTCTGCAGACATCACATTCATTCATGAATTGAGCGATCTCGAGCTTCATTCGAGTCCACCAATAAGCTTGCTTAAGATCCTGATACATCTTCGTGCTCCCAGGGTGGATGGAGAGGAGAGAGTTGTGAGCCTCGTTCATGATCACTTTACGAAGTTAACCTTTGGGTACAACAATTCGATCCTCGAAGAAGAGAATGTCCTTGTCATCAAGGAAGTAGCACTTGTACTTGGACTGACTCTTAGCAATCCCAATCTTCACCTTTTTCACCATAGCATCAAGAAGCTGGGCTTGGCGAATCTGGTCTTCTAAGGTAGGAGAGACTTGAAGGTTGGCGAGGGAACCTTGAGGAACAACTTGCAGATTCAGTTTGCGGAAAGCTTCACAAAGCTCGGGTTGATAAGGCTTAAGAATCAGACTGTTGCAATAGGCTTTTTTGCTCAAAGCGTCAACGATCACAGTGGCCTTGCCTGGAGTATACTCGATACTCGGATTATACTCTTGAATCATTTCGACCCATCGAGTTTGCCTGAGGTTGAGATTAGGCTGAGTGAAGATGTACTTGAGACTCTTGTGATCAGTGAAAATGTCCACTTTTCTTCCCAATAGGAGATGTCTCCAAGTCAACAAAGCATGCACAACTGCCGCCAACTCAAGATCATGAGTGGGGTAGTTCTTCTCATTAGGCTTCAACTGCTGAGAGGTATAAGCAACAACTTTCTTCTCTTGCATCAAAACTGCGCCAAGACCTTGGAGAGAGGCATCACAAAAGACCTCGTACGGCTTGGATTCATCAGGCGGAGTCAAAACTGGAGCAGTGATCAACTTCTCTTTCAAAGTGTTGAAAGCAATATCACACTCCGGGGACCAAACGTACTTGACGTGCTTCTGAAGAAGATTTGAGAGAGGCTTCGCGATCTTAGAAAAGTTTTCAACGAATCTTCTGCAATAGCTTGCGAGACCGAGGAAACTACGGAGTTGCTTCACGTTCTGAGGAGGTTCCCAATTCACAATTGCAGACACCTTCTCAGGATTCACGGCAATGCCCTTGGCAGAGATGATATGACCAAGATAAAGAACCTCATCGAGCCAAAATTCACACTTGGAGAACTTGGCATAGAACTGATGTTCCCTGAGCTTATGAAGCACCAAAAGCAAGTGTTTGGCATGATCTTCCTTGTTCTTGGAGAAAACCAGAATGTCGTCGAGATAGACCAAAACGAAATCATTGGTGTAGGCGTTGAAGATGAAGTTCATCATGCGAGAGAACGTCGGAGGAGCGTTGGCGAGGCCAAAAGACATGACAGTGTATTCGTATGAACCAAAGCTTGTCCTGAAAGCCGTCTTGGGAATATCTTGCTCACGGATTCGGATCTGATGATAACCCATACGGAGATCAAGCTTGGAGAATACTTGAGCACCTTTGAGTTGTTCGAACAGCTCATTGATGTTGGGAAGTGGGTATTTGTTCTTGATGGTCTTCTTGTTCAATGGACGGTAATCAACACAAAGTCGGTCCGTTCCATCCTTCTTCTTCACAAAAAGAACACCACAACCCCACGGAGAAGAACTAGGCCGGATGAGACCCATTCTCTCTTGCTCATCGAGTTGTTTCTTCAGCTCCTTTAACTCTTTAGGTCCGAGCTTGTAAGGATGTTTGCACACAGGTTCTGTGCCAGGCTCAAGATCAATAACGAATTCAACTGGCCGGTGCGGAGGCATTCCTGGGAGCTCTTCTGGAAAGACGTCTTGATATTCGGAAACGACTGGAATTTGCGAGATAGCATCCAGTTCACCCTTCTCATTGAGAGAAAACAGACGGATGGTATCATCATGAGCGGCAAAGACAATAACATCCTCAGACGAATGAGTCAATTGAATCTGCCTGGCTGCACAATCAAGATGTGCCTTGTGCTTAGAAAGCCAATCCATCCCGAGAATAAGATCAATATCCGAGTCGCCCAGAACAATAGGAGAAGCTAGAAACTTGTAGTCACACAAAGTGATAGTAACATCCGGAACACATAAATTAGCTATCATTTGCTTGCCCGGTGACACGATTTGCAAGGAATTTTGTAGATGCTGATAATCGCACTCATACTTTGATGCAAAAGGTTTAGAAATGAAGCAATGCGATGCACTAGTGTCAAAAAGAACTCTTGCAGGAATATCGTTAACAGGAAGGTTACCCATGATGACATCTGAAGAATCCTCTTCCTGAGCTGCATTCACCATATTGACCTTGGCATGCTTGGGGTTATGCTTGACCACAGCTGTACTTGCCGATCTCACAGGAGGAGGAGGAGGAAGACGCCTCTGGTTGAAACACTTGTTGGCATAGTGACCCTTTTCTTGGCACTTGTTGCACGTGACCTCTGAAAGCGGACGGTGATACGAAGCACTCGGTCTTGGAGGTTGAGACGAAGACTTGTTCTAAAAGCCAGGGTTGGGTGGGTGGGAAGAACCACTGCCACCTTTGCTCTTCTGCTGATACGGCTGACGGAACAGAGGAGGAGGAAGCCAAAACTTCTGCTGCTTGGCCAGTTGAGTAGAGGAAGAAGGAGTAGCATCTCTGACTCGCTTCCTGGAAGCATCACACCTCAACTGAGTAGCCTCTTGCTTCAGTGCCATGTTGTAGAACTCATTGTATCTCAACGGCTCAAAAAGGACAAGAGCGAGCTGAATTTCTTCTCGGAGACCACCCCTGAACTAATATATCATGCTCTTCTCATCAGGGACGTCCTGCTTGGCAAAGCGGGCGAGCTTCTGGAACAACTTGTTGTAGTCATAGAAAGACAAAGAGCCTTGCTTCAGATTGCGGAATTCCTGACGCTTACTCTCAACCACACTTTGAGGGATGTGATGAGCTCGGAAATCTTGAAGGAAATCATCCCAAGTGATCAGCCGTCCACCTCTGGAATCCTTGTACTGCTGGAACCATTCTGCAGCCTGATCTTTGAGTTGGAAGGAAGCGAACTTGACGAAATCTTCAGGCCTGACGTTGCTGCATTCAAAATGCTTTCCCAGATCCACAAGCCAATCGTCAGCATCGGAAGCCTCAACACAATTGTTGAACGTCTTTGGACCATTAGCAAGGAACTGGTTCAGTGTAGCAAAGTGGTTCTGATTGTTGCCTTGATTCCCTTGCCTACCTTGATTGTGCTCTTGAAGGATTTGCATGATCAACTGTGTGTTTGCATTGGTTGTGGCCATCACAGCTTGCCATGCCTCCGGAGGAGGTGGGGGCGGTGGCGGATCAGGATTCGGATTCGCGCGCGTTGGAGGAGCCATCCTGAAGAGGTTGACATCCATTAGCACATTGATAGGCACATACTGAAGCTGAATCCAACGGAATGAAAATAGCAACATAAAGTCTTCACATTTGAACAAAACGAACGAATGCATTTCTCTTGAAGTGGTCACATATCCGTAAATTGCGAAGCCACGTAGAATGAAGGTAGAAGAATTAAATCAACAAGATACGGCTCAAGAACGAATAATCGGTAAGAAATCCCAATCTCAAACCAATATTCGTGGAGGAAGAACTAGAGCTACGAGAATTCCCACCTATGAAACTCCCGAAACTTTCCGGTTATGCAATCAGGTGTTGGGGATACAGGGGAAGCATAATATCTCACCCAAACTAGCAATTCCTACATCCAGCTGTATCCATCCTTCAACACATAACCAAGAAACCTTCGGAAACCATCTACCTCAACCTTCAAAAAGCATCCGTTATACAAGTTATGGTGATACTCCCGAACTCCCGCCCCAGTACTGGGTGGCGTCGAGGTTATCTCACCAACGAACTGCATAAAAGAGATTTTTGATGTCGGCGAACATATCTCAAGTATTCCAGAATTGCAACGATAAAATTATGATGACAACACCTCAGGGCTCAACTCCCCGGGACACTTCCACTAAACCCCTGACAGGAGGCACCAAGACAGTATTCTCATCATAAGCCATTGGGACGATTCCAAGATACTCGCGTGATCCTAAATTTTTTTTAGTGAAATTCGAGAAGAGAAGAGTCAAAACTCTACGTCAGGATGCCTTACCAGAGCGATGAGGACACTGGGAAGTAAAAAAAATTCCTAAGCTCTCCGATATATAATTCCTAAATGACTCAAAACATTTTTCTAGACACAACTCGGCCGCTAAAAACGATCAAGCAATGGGGCTCCTAAGGTCGGGGAAGGCTCTGATACCAACTTGTAACGCCCTCGATGCGGCTATAGCTCCCACATGTCGAGGCACGACTTAGAGACATAACCGCATTGAAAGCAATGTCGCAAGTTAGGCAATCATCACAACATCCCATGTAATATATAATAAAAGGGGAAGATACATAGTTGGCTTACACTCGCCACGTCACATCAAAGTACATAAATAACATCCATCATACAAACACTCATGGCCCGACTACGGCGCCAAAATAGAAAAGAACCCAACATGCGACAAGGCCCTGAATCGAACCCCAACTAGGCACCACTACTGATCATCAGGAAAAGACACATAGTAACGCTGAGAGTCCTCGTCGAACTCCCACTTGAGCTCGTACTCGTCACCTGGAGTGGAAACACCTGGACCTGCATCTGGAGTTATAGTATCTGTGAGCCACAGGGACTCAGCAATCTCGCACCCTCGCGATCAAAACTATGTAAGCTTATAGGAAGGATAAGGCAAGTATATGTGGAGCTGCAGCAAGCGACTAGCATATATGGTGGCTAACTTATACGCAAAAGAGAGCGAGAAGAGGAGGCAAAGCGCGAGCAAGAATCTAGAGTAGCAACCTGCGCAAGCATAACTCCAACACCGTGTCCACTTCCCGGACTCCGCCGAGAAGGGGCCATCATGGTAACACACACGGTTGATTCATTTTAATTAATTTTATGTTCAAGTTATCTACAACCGGACATTAACAAATTCTCATCTGCCCATAACCGCGGGCATGGCTTTCGAAAGTTCAATCCCTGCAGGGGAGTCCCAACTTAGCCCATGACAAACTCTCACGGTCAACAAAGGAATAGACCTCCACCCGAGACGTTCCGATCAGACTCAGTATCCCGGTACAACAAGACATTTCGACAGGTTAAAACTAGACCAGCAACACCGCCCGAATGTGCCAACAAATCCTGATAGGAGTTGCACATATCTCGTTCTCTGGGCACACTCAGATGAGCAATCTGTACAACTAAAACCAAACCTCGAGTTTCCCCGAGGGGGCGCTGCATAGGGCTCTAGTTTGGACCAACACTCAGAGGAGCACTGGCCCGTGGGGGGCTAAAATAAAGATGACCCTCGGGCTCCGGAAACCCAAGGGAAAAATAGGCTAGGTGGCAAATGGTAAAACCAATGTTGGGCATTGCTGGAAAAGCTTTAATCAAGGTGAACTATCAAGGGGTTCCCATTATAGCCCAACCGCGTAAGGGACGCAACAATCCGGGAACATAACATCGATATGACGGAAACTAGGGCGGCAAGAGTGGAACAAAACATCAGGTGAGAGGCCGAGCCTTCCACCCTTTACCAAGTATATAGATGCATTAAGATAACATAGCAATATAATGATATCCCAACAAGTAAGTAAATGTTCCAACAAGGAACGGCTCCAATCTTCACCTGCAACTAGCAACGCTATAAGAGGGGCTGAGCAAAGCGGTAACATAGCCAATCAATGGATTGCTAGGACATGGTGGGTTAGAGGTTTCGACATGGCAATTAGGAGGCTGACAATCAAAAGGTAGGCATCATAGCATTGGCATAGCAAAGAGCGAGCAAACTAGCATAGCAAAGATAGTAGTGATTTCGAGGGTATGATCATCTTGCCTGCAAAGCTGTCAGAGTTGACTAGATCCTCAAAAGCAAACTCAACAGGCTCCTCGTTAGCGAACTCGTCTCCCGGCTCTACCCAAACAATAACAAACAAGCAACAAGGATACAATCAACCATGTGCAAGCTCAAACAATAAGATGCAATGATGACATGCTATGCGGGATGCGATGCGGGATGCAAAATGCAAAATATGACAGGAAATGCATGAACCTGGCCTCAACTTGGAAAACCAAGTGTGTCACTGGAAAGATGGGATGAAGTCGCTTGAAAACGATATAAAGAACGCCGGAATCGGAGTTACGGTTGGGAAATGGCAAGCGTTTCAATATTTGCACCGGTCTACGATTTAGAGCAACTAGGCATCTAAATGCAATGAAATGAACATGCTACATCACACAAACATGACAACAAAATACATGGCAGGGATGCCCACAAGATGCTTAACAAAAGACTAGCACTGAGCCACGGCCAATTCATCCATTAAGAGCTTCAAATAAGCATGGCAAAAACGCAAATGCAAAACAGATTTCAGACTTAGTGAAATTAACACTTGTCTGAAATTTCAGATCACGAAGCTCTCTTCGGAGCAGCAAAACAACATGATACATGACCTGATTAAGTCAAGTAAGAACATGGCATGGAGCTACTCAACAAGCTTAACAAAAGACCCAAAGTGACCTGGGGCCAAAAGGGTTCACAAAGTATACTAACAAGCCCACGAACATAGCTAAAACACAATCAGTTTTCAGACTTTGTGAAAACTGAGATATGCTGAAATTTAACTCACGAAGGCATGTAAACGAGCTTGATGCACTCACCACGGTGCAAGTCATGGCAAGGCAAGCATACATCCATTAAGAAGGCACAAAATTCTAACTAGACATGGCAAGAACAATGGCATAGCATGCACGGATCAACTACGATAGCATCGGCAAAATCACAAACGAGTTGACGATCTGCCCAGATTCACAACGAAGCAAAAGTAGATCTCGATTGACTCAAGCTAGGGTGCTCAATAATTGCAATTAAAGACATGGATGGATAAAGAATAACAAGATTAACAAAACTCCTTAACTGATCATCCTCAAAAGAGGCACGGATCATTACGAAACAGCAAGAACATATGGCATCATGAACTAAATAATCCTAGACTTAGTGAAAACTACTAAGTCCCTGAAAACAGATTTACCGGGTGCCTCACTTTGCAAGCTTGCACAAGTCACCACACACATCCTAAAAATGCATGGGTTGCACCTCTGGAAAGATAACAAAATGCTTAACAAAACATCTGAAAAACTCACAGGCATATCATGCACACAACAATCATGGCAAAAATGACAAAAGTCTAAGATGAACTAGCAGATCTGACAATTAACTCACGAAGGCTCTTTCTAGCAGCATTTCGGTCATCAAGATGAACTCAAATGAAAATGATGCAATGGAATGAAATGATGCACTCGTCGAGGCGAACATTTTGATATGCTATATGCCCAAATTGGAGCTACGGATGCGGAGATATAGCCGGTCAAAGTTTGCATAAAAATTAGGGTTCCGGGGATAAAAGGTCAACCGTCGAATTTCAGATCCAGATCGGCACGGTTCTCAAGGCTCGCCGGCGCGCGCACTGTTCACCGGAATTCGTCGGCCGCCAGAGTCGGTGGGGAGGCGGCGTGGTGCTCCCGGGCCAGATCTCGCCGGATCCGGCCGGCGGGGAGCCGGAGAGGCGGCGGGGCGGCGGCCACGGCGCGGCGGCGGCGGTTGG